>NW_006789568.1:97000-115134 GCF_000442215.2 Lipotes vexillifer
AAAAAAAAAAAAAAAAAAAAAAAAAAAAAGAGTCTTGGAAGAATTGGTTGATTGACTAGAAGGAATGCCAGGCGAGAGGCTGTCTTGGAAGCCAAGGAAGTGAGAAGTCTGAAAAATGAGAGTGTGGTCACCATGTCACATCAACAAAGTGACCCAGGAAGATAAGGACTGAAATGTATACATGGCCTTTGCATAGGCTGTGAGTTTGTCTGGAATGCTCCCCCCAACACACACACACTGTTCTCCAAGTTAATTCCCACTCTTCCTTTGGACCCTGACCTAAATGTCACTTTCCTAAGGATGCCTTTCCTGGCCCTATGCCTGGTCAGTTGTCCCCCTGTTTTCCCTCATAGGAACATGTGATTCTGTGAAGGCAATTACCACTAGCTACGGGGTCAAACCAAGGTCTCAGTGAACAAGCACAATAGAGGCTTATTTCCCCTGAATATAATGTTCAACGTGGGTTGGGTAGACCCCTTAATCCTGTAGCTGCACCATCTACATGGTGCCCACGGTCATCAAAACAGAACAAAGAGAGTTGAAAGAGATGCACCCCAGCTCTTGAAGTCTTTCCCTGGAGGTGATACACATCATGCCCACTCATGGTCCTTAGCCAGAATTAATCACTTGGCCCCAACTGAAACTGCAAAAGCGGGGGTGCTGGGAAATGCAGGGGAGCACACAGGATACTAGGGGAGTGCTAGCTCAGCTGCAGCTCTTCCTGAGAAACTTTTATCACACTTGTCATTCTACAGTAATTTACAAGCTTCTTTGATGACAACCTTCTCCCGCATTAGGCTGTGAACCCCAAGAGGGCAGGAACTGTGTGTGTGCTGGCTTATCACTCATTTTCAGAGTACTATGTAGTGGGTGCTCACTAAATATTTATTAAATCATCCAATGAGTAAACAAGTAAATGGGAAGTGGCCTCAGCAGGTGGGAGTTCATCTCTGGAGACACAGGACATCAATTCAGAGGGAAACAAAACTTTGAAGTCTAAGGAGTGATGTTGAATTTGGGATCAGAGGGGCAGCACATTTTGATGGAGAAGGGCGAGAAGACCTGATAAGGAGACCAGTGGGTAGATCTCCCCAGCAGCTTCTAGCCCCCTAAATCAGCTTTTATTAATCCACTTGGCAAGGGCTAGGGCCCCTCCGCTGCTGCCTCAGGGTAAGAGATAAAGAAGCCAGTAGCTGGGGGAGAAGGGGAAGCCTGCATGGCCATCACTCCTTCCCCTCCCACCCTCCCCCTGCCAAAAATAACCTAGCGACAGCAGAATGGGCAGTCTCTATAATTAGGCACCGTGAGGAGGGGACGCAGCCTCAAAAGGACACTTGCTTTAGCTCTGTCAGTTGTCTGAAAGCAGAGGCTCTTTTTTCCAGGACAGATGGCTTAGGGACTGGTTCCTGAGAACAGGCAGGCAAGGAAAAGGAAACCAGTCAGGAGAAAAAGCCTTCAAACGTCTGGAGACACAATGGACTCTGGCACAGTCTAAAGCCAGCTCTGCCTCTGATTAGCTCTGTGGTTCTGGCCACATTACCCAGCCTCTCTTGAGCTTCAGTTTTCTCTGTACAACTCCTCACCATCAAGTCTAAGATGCACTTTTTTTTTCCTTCACATTTTAACATCTCTGAAATTAGGATGCAATTTGCAATCAGTGTCAGGTTACAACACAGTTGACAAGGTGTTGTTGGTTTTTTTTGTCCTTAATGTTACACAGAGTAGCATTTGATTTGATGAAGTGCAGCATTTCCCTTTTGCTTTAGGATCAGCAATCACGTAGGTAAAGCCTCTGGCACAGGACCTGTGCATAGTAGTTTCCAAAAAATTTGCGATTTTAATACTATCCCTTCAAGATTTTAAAAAACAGTCTTAGAGTCTTTGTGAATTATTTGATTCCTACCCTCAGACTCTGCACAAGTGTCATTACGGGCCTTAGGAGGTGCTCTTGCAAGGCTTGTTGGGGGGAGTGCTCTGATGTGTAGGCAGGACTGGAATACAGACTAGAAGACGGGTGCAGGGCCGTGTGGGGGGCAGGGGTAGAAAACAGAGAGGGATTAACAGGAGGAGAAATTAAAAGTGAAGTAATAATCGATTGTCTCCTTGGAACTTTACAATGGCAACTGAAATGTGAGCGATGTGCCGGTTCCAAGCCTGGGAAAGGCAAATGAGCTCAAATGAAGTGATCAAGCCTCACGAATGACTCAGCAAGGAGCAAAGAAGAACACCCAGAACAAATCATCCTGAGCCTTAGAGAACCAGAGGCTAAACTCCTCCAGACCTGGAAGAGCTGAGAAGCCATAAGCTTTGATTACTGTAAAGTTGGAAGTTGAAAATCTAAGACTTTTTCTTTCCTTTCTTCTTTTTAACTGGAAGAGAGAGACCGTTGTTTGGTGCAAAGCTCCCTATCAATTTTTAAAGAAATGAAGGAACACCGTTAGGTACACGGGAGTAGATCTGGAAGGAACGCCTGCATTTACCCCCGGTAGAACCCAGCTCACTCTGCCCTCTTTCACCCCACCCCCAGATGATTGGTTCAATATGAATTGTATCAGTTTTGTTAAAATTTTGTTAGTGTGTGAGTATCTGGATATTTGTATTTGACTTTAAGATTTGAATGTTTAGTGTGCTTTTCGAAATGCCTTTTAGGAAAGGATTTCATTGCTTAATGGAGCAGGGTAATATTTAATGTAAAATCAGGGTTTGATCTGCACTGATCTGGAAAAGTTCTGCAGGATGTCAAATGTTTATGGTTTTACAGGTCCCAATTATAAGAATCACGGAAAGACATTAAAACATCAAGATAAATAAGCTTACAGAGAAAAGAAACTTGTGTAAGTAGTGACTCGGGACATCCATTATCTTAGGAGAAGGGAATTATTAATGAATTACTTTAATGGTAGAATTGCCAACTGTTATGTTACCTTTATGGCTGAATAGAGCAAATGTGAAAATGCTCAGTTTTCTTTATAATTCAGCATACAATTGTGTAAGTGTGCCCAATTCTACTCAAGGAAAGTATAAAGTAGTATAACAGGTTTATATTTAGAAAATATAGATTATACAAAAATGCAGAACTGAGTTTTTTATCATAAGATAGCTTGGCAAATAGCAACATGCTTAGAAATACTTTCTATGATGCAATTTGTCCTTTAATTTAATCAAGATGACTTTTCTTTAGAGATCATTTTTGTTAAAACAGTCAGTGATGGAACTTACATTTGAAAGAGTGAGATAGAAATTGGGCTGTTGTAATGTAATTTTAATTAAAAACATTCCATAGTGTTAGAGCTTATTTGCTTGGTAATTTGAATGAGAGCATATAATGATTATTGGTGAACTTGATGGGATTTTATATTTTTAGCAGTACCTCCTCTACCCATAATCTGGCCTGTGCTCTGACATGGTTTGCGATGTAATCACTGTAAAAGAGGCCTGGGCTACTGAACACTTGGATCAATTTAGATCTACAAAGAGATTACAAACACTTTTTTGTTGTTGTTGTTGTTGTTGTTTTTTGCGGTACGCGGGCCTCTCACTGCTATGGCCTCTCCTGCTGCGGAGCACAGGCCCCGGACGCGCAGGCCCAGCGGCCATGGCCCCCGGGCCCAGCCGCTCCGCGGCACGTGGGATCCTCCCGGACCAGGACACGAACCCGCGTCCCCTGCACCGGCAGGCGGACTCCCAACCACTGCGCCACCAGGGAAGCCCTACAAACACTTTTAATGAAGATGTTACAGTGTTGATACTTTATATATTTTGAAAATAATTTTTATCTCTTTTCATTTGAAACTTGTCTACTGCATAGTCTGTCCCTATCCCTGGGCTGGTTCCAGAAATGACTGGAAATTTATTTGCATGATCCTGGGAGTGGCTAGTAGAGTGTGCTGTGAATATGGAATTGGTATGGCTGGATGCACTGAGGTTCGCAGAAGCCACACTGAGACTGTACACACAGATCCTCAGCCTGGAAGAAATCAAGTTTCAGTTTGATGAATTTGCTCTGGGCCATCTCCAGGACACTTTACGTACCTTATGTACCGTTCCACAGATGCTGTGGCAATACAAATAACATCTTCTGTATTGATCCTAAAATAGCTGGAGATATTGCAGTTCCTCCTTGGAGGCCCTGATGGCAAGTGGAGGCCGGGTGCCAAGTCCATCAGCTGCATCTAGCTGCACCAATCTGGGCATGTGCCATGGCGCGTTGTCACTCAGACCGTGCCTGGACTGGAGAGAGTCTTCTTCATTCTAGGTCTGAACAGTCCTTTCTGGAATCAGTGGGACTAAACCACAGTAGCCGACAACTTCCCTGAGCTCTCTTCCACTGTCGCAGAATCTTGGGAAGGCCGGATTCCAGCCCAGGCTGATGCTTGAGTGAGGGCTTGGTGCCTCCATTCTAGGCCCTGGAAGACTCTGACCCCCGGATCCTTCCTCTGGCAGAGGTCATTGGCCACCCTTCAGTATGAGGCCGGGTATGCCTGTACTGAGGCTTGTCCTACCTGCCACACTCAACCCATTTTGGAGAGGTAGGGGAAGAAACGGGTAAAAGACAACAGGTTAATAGAACTCTGTATCTTCTTGCCTTTCTGACCAGCCCAGCATGCACTACCTGGGGTGGGTCAGTCAGCTTCCTGTGTAAGAGTTACAGGCCACCTCCTGCTGTACCTCCCTCACATTTATACACATTCATGTTCACTCTCACATACACTCATTCACCTGTATGCAACACACACACACACACACACACCACTCCCACCAGCCAAATGGACAAACCACCCAAGGGAATCATGCACTTTCCTCAACTTAATAGATGCTCTTTCCCAACTATCCCCTCCCAGCCCCCAAGAAAGACGTCATTTACAGAAATCAAGATCCAACTCTCCACCCTAAAATCAAGGACAGGAAGGATCTGGCTACCTTTCATAGGTAACTATGATCTTTTTCATGACAAATTACAGGGGGTCAAAGAGCCTTCTAAACTCTGGTTCACACCACTATAGACAGATAGCACAGATGAGTTCCTGTACTGGGCTTCCCCTCTGCCACCGAGAGCACACCTACAAGCTCCTCAGCTGCTGTCTGTAACCCGTATTGGACGCCCCACTGCTCCTGGTGCCACCCAACTGGAAACCGTTGGTCTCAGTCTCACTTGGATACTTGAACATAGAGCCTCGTCCAGTTCCTGCAACCAGCACTCTCCTAGGTAGGTGTCCTTCAACCAGATTATACAAGACGCAGAGTTTGAAGAGTATATTCATCTTTTGAAGCTCAGGTCTTCCGTCCAGGACAACCTAGAAGAAACTTACAATGGGGAGTTAGCAAATCCTTGACCACACCCAGCAAGGACTGATATCATTGTAAAGAAGAAAAACTGGGAGCTCCAGCTAAAACAGGACAGCCCTGAATGGGGCTTGGGCCACCAAGACAGGAGACATCAGTCTGGAAGGGAAACTAGGATCTAACTAGGTTGCATATTCATACAAATCCCATGTAAGTACTTTTAGCCCTCAAACCCCTGCCTCTATTTTTTCTCACCAGGCCCACACCCTGTATGGTGGCCCTATCAAGGTGGTCACAGTAAGAGACTCACTTCTATTCATTTTCAATTCATGAAGTCAATTTGGAGGAACCAGTCCATCCATAAAGCTGGAAATTCTGAGGACAAACAGTTCAGATGTGGGCCTGTGGGCCAGCAGAGAAGGCCTTCTGGACGTGCGGGGATCAGTCCAGGTCTTTGGTGATACTCTGAGGCCTGACCCACACCAGGTGGGTTCTGAGGACTCAGAGGTGTAGTCCTCCAAGGCCTCCTGGTCAGGGGCAAAGCCCTACTTGACTGATGTTCTGACCCACAGTTATTTCCTGGACCCTGTCTTTGCACTACATGTGGGCCAGTGTCCCCTCCCCACAAATGTATATGCGAAATACTTAAGGTTGACGACCAGGTTTCTGCACTCTTATACATCAGGAATAATACTTCTCTGGTTGCCATAGGTATTCAAAAACTCACTTTTGGGCTTACCTGGTGGCGCAGTGGTTGAGAGTCCACCTGCCGATGCAGGGGACACAGGTTCGTGCCCCGGTCCGGGAGGATCCCACATGCCACGGAGCGGCTGGGCCCGTGAGCCATGGCCGCTGAGCCTGCGCATCCAGAGCCTGTGCTCCGCAACGGGAGAGGCCACAACAGTGAGAGGCCCGCGTACCTCAAAAAAAAAAAAAAACAACTCACTTTTTCATTACCATCCTGCAGCCTTCCCTGCCTGCCCTCGCTTCCCTCCAGGAAGAGGAATCAGACGGGGTCAGGGTTGGCTAAAGGCCTGTACAACTTTTACTTCCCGGCCAGTCTTTCCCTCTTTGGGATCTCCCCTCCTCCCAGCTTTTAGGGCTGCCTCTGGCATTTCTGACTTTCAGATTCACCCTTCGCTTCATAATGGTCAGTCCGACAGCTCCCCCGTGAGCAGCACCTGCTGCGGTCCAGCTCTGCCTCAGCCTGCGCCCTGCCCAGCACCTGTCCAGCTGATGTTAAAGACATCCCTGGGTGTGTTTACCCCCAGCTCATCTCAGAAGCATCTCAGACTGATTCCTTGCTGTCCCATTCAACATAGGACGTGAGAGCTTCCTTCCGTAACTCCAACACTACCTGAGGCAACTAGGGCCATGCTGTCCTTCTCTGTTTACTCATGTCCTAAGCTGTCAAAAGGGTGGTTTTCCTCAGGAGGACTGAACAGAGTATCAGGGCACAGATGGTTGTCATTCCAGCCAGGCAGTCGGGGGTGATGTGCCGGCTGCCATCAAAAGGAGGTCCTCACTGGAGCTGTGACAGAAAAAATTCACCTGATAATTAAGAAGATGATTTATTCAGGTGATTGCAATAAGGAGAACGTTCATCGATGAGGAACATCTCAAAGAAAAGGAAGGGGACCAGGGGTTTTATAGAGGCAGGTAAACAAGGGAGTCATCTTGGAATCTTACAGGAGTCATGAGAAAGGATGGAGTTGAGACTTCCCTTGGAAACTCTGAGGGCAGTGTGGTCCTTTGTGGTTAGCTGGTTTGTCATTTCCAAGGCACAAAGGGGTAGGGGGGATTTCTTAACCATCACTGCTGAAGTTGCACAGAGCTCAGATAGAGCTCAGTAATGTCGGTCCCGCCTCCCCGTTCCAGATGACTATCTTTTGTCACTGAACAACTCAGAGGCAAGCATAAATCTCCTGAGTGGCATGAAGCGGGGCCTAAGAAACAGTCTCTCCAGCATTCTTGCTGGTGTTGTTCTTCTAAAACTGGTGGCCCATCTGTTGAGAGGTGGGGCAGAGGTCAGTTGTTTTATGGTCCTGGAGATCAGATATCTTAAAAGAGGGATGCCTAAAATAGAGACATAATAGTATAAGAATTGTATTAAAGTAAAGAGCCAGGAGTTGAACCTTGAGAAGTAACCAGTCCAGGGGATTCTAGAGGAAGAAAATCTTGCAGCACCACTCCTTGAGTTTCTCAGAGCTAAGATGGCCATACTCTTGGTGATGTTGTGCATCGTCTTGGCTACCTTTCATTCACGGGCACGTGTGATCCAAGTATTTTGTTGGACTTCCTTAGTGGTCCAGCAGCAGCTTGTCCAGGGAGAATTCCAGCCTGTGCATGGTCTGCTGTGGAGCTGGGTCCTTAAAGGTTGCTGCCAAGTCACTAGGCTATAGCTTGCAGAGCTTCTTTAGATTCTGGGGGGAAAGGCCAGCTGCAAGGCAACCTAGAGTGCTGACAGGGATCCAGGTAGCCAAGTTTTAGTTCTTGGTAATGCTGAGTCAGGCAGGAGGGAGAAAAATTTGAAAAGTTAGTTTGGAAGATTGTAGTCAGATATTGAAGAAAACTGAAAGAATTGAAAATGTGGTAAGGATCAACAATTTCGACAAGGCAACAGATCCAGTCCAACTTAAAGGCAGGTACCAAAACTGGTTTTTCCATGAGGGGTGGGGGAAGGAGGTCAGTGAAATCTCATCAGACAAGACAGAGTTTGCACAGTCATCAGCTACCTGCAATGTACAAAGAAGTGCAAAAACAAAAACAAACAAACAAAAAAAACTCAAAGGCAACGAACAGGGTGAGAGTCTGATAACCTGGAAGGGTGTGCTATAATTGAAACACAAATTTTCTCGTTTTTGATACCCCTCTTTGGACAAAGATAACCTCAAAGAAAGATATTTCTTGATCACAAAATAAGGCTGGTTTCAGTAGATTTGGCCTATTTACATAGGTACCTCCAGAATGGCGATCTTCCACGTAGGCCTGCTTAAGTTAGTTTGCTGGAAGTTCTAATAAGGTATCTCAGATTGGACTGTTGAAAGCCTCTTCAGGCTAGGAAGTCAAGCCAAGGATTTGCCATCAAATTCACCTGCAGTACTCATAAATTTGAGCAAATTCCTCTCTTCTCAAGGTTGCCCAATTATCCTAAGGCTCATGGGCCTGCCAGGAAGTGACCTTCCTTACTCACCTGTAAGGCTGGGAACTCGGCAAACAAGTACCAGGCCAGTTTTCCCAAGAAGGCTTTGTAACCGTTGGCTCCATAAAATCAACCTTAGTTCCTTAAATGTGTCAGGTCATTTCTGATCAAATGAACACCATTCTCAAATATGATATTCCAGGCAAAGCCTTGGGTTCATAACCAGTGCTTCCAATTTTGTCCTGTTAACAAGGAAGACAGATTCTCATTGAACCTATGCAAATAATTATATTGCCATGAAATTAAGAATACTCACAAGACTTTCTGAATTTTGGAACCATCAAGGAAGGAGCATAAGATATTTACACATGGTTTGTTTCTGGTTAGCAAAGCATAGTCTACTGAATTATTATGAGTTATAGATAGCTTTAGAGAAAAAAGAATGGAGTTCCTTATATACCTAGAAAACAGAACATTAAAACAACATCAACAATATTCCAAACAAAACCCACCATCACCCCTCATCCATTCATTCAGTCCTAGGTAACTAATTCTTGTTCCCCTGGATTTTGGTTTTGTATTCTCATGAATTCATCTGTGTCTCAGCTAGAATTCTAGAAATCCTGACTCAGCCCACTGGTATGGTCTCACAGTTGTCTAAATAAGGCCATCAGAAGCCTGTACCCCAAAGTGCCTAGCACAGTCCTTTTCCACAGGATTCTGAGACAGCCCTTCTTTGTCAAAGATAAGCACTCTAGTCTATAGCTGATTGTAAGTGCTTTCAGGGAAGCATCAGAGAAACCCAAAAAACTATCTTTAGATGACAAAATAAGATGGCTGTGGTTCACCTGTTACTGATAATTTTCAAAAGTGAAAGATCGGCTGGGAGTTCATAACAAGAATAATACAACTGACAAGGAAATTTGGTTGTTTCTACAGCATAGAAACCAAAATAATAAAGTCAATAGAGAAAATGTTTTAGGCAAAATATCTGTTAACATAACAAGTAACTCTATTTTCAAAGAAGAGTAGACATTATATCTAATTTATAAAAATGGAGGAACATAATCTTTAGAGGAAAAATATCTTTAGATATAACATATAGTAATCCTGACATAATATACACTAAGAATATATAAAGAATATCAAGTAAAGAGACTCTGTAAATCTGGAATTGGTCCTAAACCTCTGCATATTAATATAAGTCCATAGTAAAGGATATTAGTTTCCAGTTAAAAACTGCCACTGTAGTAGTTAAATTCAAATTAAAGAAGCTATGGCTGAGTTACCATTTTAAGAAATAGCTAAATTATGACTGACAACACCTACTGTGGTTGTCTACAGTTGGTCCTGTGTCCATGGGTTCTACATCTGTGGATTCCAGCAACCGAGAACAGAAAATATTCTGGAAAAAAAAATTCCAGAAAGTTCCAAAAGAGCAAAACTTGAACTTGCAGCACACTGGCAACTATTTAAATAGCATTTACATTGTATTTGCATAACATTTACATTGTGTTAGATATTATAAGTAATCTAAGGAATACGGGAGGATGTGAGTAGGTTATATGCAAATACTTTGCAATTTTCTATAAGACTTGAGTATCCACAGATTTTGGTTCTGTGGGAGATCCTAGAACCAAATCCTTGTGGATACTGAGGGATGACTGTACTATCAGGTACAGCAGCACCAAGAGACAACAGGGCCAATGAGAGCATTGACAACGCTCTAGGAATTTTCCCCAGAGCATATAGTTCCTGAAATCCGAATTTAATTACAACTTACCAAACTGATTTACCCTGGGACATGCTAAGCAGTATCTCTTCTGATTTAACAACTCTTCCTATGCAACTCATCAGTAGTAATCATCAGATAAACCCAATTATTTCCTGCCTTTTCTCTTTTTACAATGAAAGAACAAATCCTTTGTGTTTTTTCCTTTGTGAAATCTTAAAGACAGTCTTGGGTGCAAAAGGTATTATTTAGGATCAATTTGGGGTAAGACAAAATATCAAAAGTTGTCAGGATATTTGAACACCTGAATAAGGTAGGATCATGAGTTCCTGAGAAATAATACTTGCTACTTACTTAAAGTGACAAGAAAGGATTTTAAAAATAAACATAGGAGGTAACGTGATTGTAAAGAATCTTAGCTCTTTCCTAAGTAAGAAAACTTTGTTCTCTTAAATAATCAGGGACATAATAAAGTCAGCATAAACCATAAAAAGTTATTCTGGCAAAACACAGAATTTTTGTTACCTTGGCAAACTACACAGAAGGTACAGAATAACCTTTACAGCTTCATATCCATTTCTGATTGCTGCTCTAACAAATTTAGGAGCTTAAAACAACACAGATTTACGACCTTATAGTTCTAGAGATCGGAAGTCCAAAATCAGTCTCACTGGGTTAAGATCTCAGCAAAGCTGGTTCCTTCTGGAAGCTTCAGGAGAGCATCCATTTCCTTGCTTTTACCAGCATCTACAGGCCCTTTTCATTCCTGGCTCATGGCCCCTTCCCCAATCTTCAAAGCCAGCAGTGAACTAGCTTTCAATCTCTTTCAGTGTCTGTTGTCATATCACCTTTTTCTTATTCTGACCCTCCTGCCTCCCTCCTATAAGGACCCTTGTGATTACATTGAGCCCACCAGATGTCCAGAATGATCTCCCCATCTCAAGGTCCTTAACTTAATCACCTCTGCAAAGTTCCTTTCACCATGTAAGGTGACATATTCACAGGTTCCAGAGATTGGGCCATGGCCATCTTTAGGGGGCCATTAGTCAATCTACCAAACCTCTCACGAAGGGCAGACCAACAATTTTCTCATTTTAACGGAGAGAAAAACAAATTCTAGTTTTGTGTCCGTATATTTGATACTAAAACTCTTCTTAAAAATCTTATAAATAAATCCATCAAACCTTAGCCAGCTTTGACAAATAAAATCCCCTTTTCTAGACCTTCTATACCTTTCTATATCCATTCAGGTTGTAACCTACACGTTCCTCTTTCTCATTATGGAACAACCAGTCTGTTTACTTTAGGACAAAATTACTCTTTTTTTTTTCTTAACAAAACACATCCTGCATTACCTCAACTCCCGGAAACATTCCCCCGATTTTACTGAGCCACCATCTTCCCGGACCTCCACCCTCTTCTGTCTTTGCTATTACAAAGCGGGAGCCCCCGTCCTTCTATGCTCCCATGAAATCTCTTCCCTCCTTAGGGACCTCCAGGCATCTGTGATTCCCTTCTCTTTCTTGTACCTTCAACTTCTTTAACTGTTCCCTCCCACAAGCACTTAAGCATGCTCAAGTCTCCGCTGTCTCCCAGACCCTCTCTTGCCCAGGTCTTCCTCTCCACTTCCCTGTCTTGAAATTGCAACCTCTACTCATATTTTCCCTCTCCATTGCTCCTGTTCACACCTTAAACCCACTGCCATACGAGTGCCTCTTCACCCATCACTCCACTGGTACGGCTCTCTCCAAGGTCACCAAAATCCTCCTGTTGCCACATCCAACCGATAACTTCCAACCTTGTATCCCTTGATCCTACTGTAGCACTAGACTGCTGACTATTCTTTCTCTGGAAATGTGTCTGTGGGACATTATGCTCTCCTGGTTTTCCTCCTATCTTTTGACTTCTCCTAGATGGCATCCATCTAATGAATTAGCCCTATTATCCAACCAGGCGCCTATGTCAAAAGCCAGGTTTTCATCCTATATTCTATATTCTCCCTTACCACCTATAGCCTTCAAATCACCAATTACTGCCTTCTAGATATTTTTTTTGTTCCTAACTGATTCACTTTTTTTCCATGCCCCCTAGTTCAGGCCCCATTTCTCTTGCCAGAATGAAAATAGTCTCCCACTGAGTGATGTTTATAAGTCTAAAGTGCAGATCTGAGCTTGTCACTCCATGGCTTAAAGTTTCAATGTTCATTCCACCCAAACTATCCCCATTGCCTTCATGTTGAAATCCAGTCTCCTTAACATGGATGATATGGATCTTCAAACATTAGAACTTTGTTTATCCTTCGACCTTATCTAGTGCCAATTTCCCTCTGCGATCCTGCCATTTGTGACAACATGGATGGACCTTGAGGGTATTCAGGTATTCTACTAAGTGAAGTAAGTCAGACAGAGAAAGACAAATACTGCATGTTCTCATTTATATATGCAGAATCTAAAAAAGATGAACTCACAGAAATAGAGAGTAGAATGATGGCTGCCAGAGGCTGCAGGTGGGGGAAATGGAGAGATGTTCATACTATATCTAATGTAAATATAATATATACAATGTACATATAATATATCACATATGTAATGCTCATAGAGATGTACATATCTAATATACAATGTGGTGACTATAATTAGCAGAGAGTAGATCTTAAATGCTATCACCACACACATACACACAAAATCATAATTATGTGAGGGGGTGAAGATTTGAACTAACCTTATTATGGTAGTCCTTTTGCAATACATACATGTATCTAATCACCATATTGTACACCTTAAACTTACATATGTTGTATGTCAATAATACTTCAGCAAGTCGGGGAAAAAAAAGAAATGACAAATTAAAAAAATAAAATTCGCCTCCGCAAGCTCTAAGCTGTATATACTGTATGTTCACTGTGCTTTCCTGCGTTGGGTGCTATTCACATGATTTTCTTTGAGCATTTACCCCCATTTTCAACTGGCTAAATCTCATTTATACTTCAAGTCTCACTCTTCTGTAATTGCTGTTTTTTGTGTGTGCCTTTCCTGGACCACAGGCTCACTGAATGCAGGGGCCATGTATTGGCCCAATGTCTCATTCCCACGGCTTGTGCCCAGTAATTATGTGCTCTCAATGTGTATTTGTTGAATAAACAAAGTTTCAATGAGATTCAGAGCAGGTTTTGTGGGTATGAGGGTGTGGGAAGGGTGAATGGGTGGAAAGAGGGCAGTTAAACAGGAGAGTTACAGAGTTCAGGCTTCAAAGGTAGAATCTTGGTGACTGCAGAGACCAGGATGGCGCTAACCAGGTGGTTGGTGAGTGGAGTGGAAGTGAAGGTCACTGGGGCAGAGAGTACGAAGGAACCATGACCTAATATATCAGATGAGTGGCACTTATGTTGCCCTGGAGAAGTCAGGCACAGGGTGGGGTGGGGAGGGAAGCTGTGAGTCAGGCTTCAAAGTCCTTTCACGAGTGGTGTGATTAAGGCAGGGAGGTGCCTTTTTTGACGGCCCAGCTTCAGCAGAAGAGAGGAAGGGAAATGAACGTGATGGAAGAATTAACACAGGACCAACACAGACTCCAGGAGAATGATGACCCTGCCGTGTGACTCTGAGGTCTGTGCACATAGCATGGGAGAGTGAGGGGCCTCTGTAGAGAGGGCTTCAAGGTGAAGAGGTCAAGGAATTTCCAAGAAAGAGGTCATGCCTCATATACTATAAATTATAGAGTATATTATATAATACATATATATTATATTAATAGAAAGGGCTTGGAGTCCAGTAGAAGGATTGAAAAGGTATCTCCCCAAGGGCAAATTCAAGTGCTCAGATGGTCAAGTGCTCAGATGATGCTGCTTCTTTCACTTTGGCTTCAGAATTTGTTACAAACTCCTTTTTCCAGAAACTGCTGCCATCTTGCTGCTATAATTCTCAGCTGCAGTGGACTTATCCCAGTTAAGAGATTAATCTGGAATTCTGCTCTGACCCTTAAATCAAAGGAATCCAAACCTTGCATGTGGGATTATCCACCCCCATGCATTCTTTTATTCTGTGGGAAATTGGGTCCCTACTTGTTTTTGTGGAATGTCAGCACAATAAAGGCCACCTTTTGGGGGACTGCAGGTGAAAAGAACACTCCTCTTAAAAAAAAAAAAAATGCTGTGGGAGTAAAATCCTCATTGAACAAAGTTTCAAAATTAGATAAAACTTGCAGTCTGCTCACTGAAGAGGGCGAGGCGCCTCCCTTCCCTGGTAACTAGAGAGAAGCAGAGACAGCCTCAGGAACCAGCTTGCTCAGGGCTTGGCATCAGTTGATTTCTCTCTGAGCCTAGACAGCTATAGTTTTTCTAATAGCTTCTAATATGTTTGAGATCAATTGTCCTTGGTTGGAATGAACTTTACTTGTAATGTGTTATTATTTTACTTATATTTCATGCTTTTTATTTAGGTTTTTCATATATATATTCACTGGCAAGATTATATATATTCACTGGCAAGAGTCACTGGTTTTCTTTGTGCGTGTGTTGCATTTATTGAGGTTTTGGTATCAAGGCTATAACCAGAGTAAGAATAATCCTCCCCCATCCCACCGCCAACTTGTTAGAAATGGCGAATCACAGGCCCCACCCTCGACCAACGGAATCAATATCTGCATTTCATCAAGATCCCCTGGTAATGCACGTGGACATTAGTTTGAGAAGCTGCCCCAGGACTTGACATTTACCAGGAACTGCTTCCTCCATAGTCTCATGGTAAGCAGCCTGGCTCTCCCTCCTCCTTTCCAGCTCACTTGGCCTACAGTGTGCTGATTACAGCATCCTTTCACCCATCATTCCTTAGATCCTGCAGGGTCTCTGCCCTCCCATGGCTCCCACCTCCTCCCCCACTTCCTCATTCCTTCCTATCCAGCTCGGAGGCAACAGTCAGCAATTATTATTATTACTTCCCTGTATATACTCTCCCCTTCCTTTCCCCTTTTTCTCTCCATGGAATTATCTAACAAAAAATAACCCCGGCTGAATCCAAGTCTCCACCATCCCGTGCTGGCACCATCCCAGCAAATGGTGGCCTCTGAAAAACAGACTAATCCTGCTGACTGGCCCTTCTGTACACCTTCCCCTCTCCCCTCCAGCTTCCAACACCTCCACCTTGTCCACGCTCTAAGCTGATGACCTTGCTTGCTTCCTATTTCCCTGAGAAAAGAGAAGCCCTCAAAGGAAACGTCCACACGTTCTGGCACCTCATCCCCGGGGCTGCCTGTCCTACCACTGTGCGCTGCAACCTTCTCTACTTGCTCACTCAAGGATAACTCTCCAGAAAATGCTGCCCCACCCCAGTCATCATCAAATTTTCCCTCACTACTGAATCATTCCTGTCAACACGTAAGCTGGCTCTAACAGCTCCCATCCTCAAAACAAAACAAAATTAAATAAAACAGAAAATCTGTTTTGACTTCACTCTCCCTTCTGGCTACTGCCCCATTTTTCTGCTCTCCTTTAGAACAAAGCTTCATGAAAAAATTGTCTGCACCCATGGTCTCTCATTCTAGAGCCCAACTCTCTCTGCAGAGGTCTTTCTAGGTCTTATTCTTTATAGAGACCACTCCTGTCAGGCTTTCCCACCCACTTCTGCTGAAACAGCTCTTCCCAAGGCCACTAGTTACCTCTGTGGCACTAACACCAATGACCAATCACCACTACTAATCTTACTTGAACTATTAGCCACATTCAGAGCCATGGATCCATCCTCCATCCCTGATCTTCCAGCATGTGAACCTCTCCTGGGTCTCCTCCTGCCATGCTGGCTCCTCTCAGCATCCTTTGCTGGTTCCTTGTCATCTCCCTGACCTCCCAATGTTGGGGCCCAGGCTCACCCTTGGCCTTGTCTTTTATTAACGCTCTTTTCCTAAAGGATCTCCCTGAGTACTGTATTGAGATTTTACTTACTCTGAGGACTCCCCCAATTCTATCTCCAACCCAGACCTCTCCCCCAAACCCCAGACTTCTACATCAAGCTCCCTCCTTGGGTGTCTCACAGGCAGCTCAACTTAATATGTCCCCAAATGTATTTCCAAGTTCCTCCCTTCATATCTGTTTCTGTTTAAGTCTTCCCCATTTCCCCAAATTGTATCTTCCAGTTGCTTGAGAAAACAAAAGACAAAAAAACACACACACAAAAACTTAGAAATCAGCAAAATCAGGCTTCCTTGGTGGCGCAGTGGTTAGGAATCTGCCTGCCAATGCAGGGGACACGGGTTCAAACCATGGTCTGGGAAGATCCCACATGCTGTGGAGCAACTAAGCCCGTGCGCCACTACTACTGAGCCCACGTGCCACAACTACTGAAGCCCACGTGCCTAGAGCCTGTGCTCTGCAGCAAAAGCGACCACAATAAGAAGCCCATGCACCACAACAAAGAGTAGCCCCTCCTCGCCGCAACTAGAGAAAGCCCGTGCACAGCAATGAAGACCCAATGCAGCCAAAAATAAATAAACAAAAAATTTTTTAAATGAATAAAATCTATTTAAAAAAAAAAAGAATTCAGCAAAATCATGTCAGCTCCCCCTTTTAAATGTGTCTAGAACACGACTACTTCTTTAGTCTTCCACTGGGCTGAGTCTGTCTTCTTGTCACTGGACTATTTCCAAAGCCTTCCAACTGGTCTGGATGAAACTCTCAGGCCCTTCAGGCTGGGCTTCACACCACAACCAGAGTAATTCTTTTGAAATGTCAGACCACATCCTTTCTCTGCTCAAAACCCTCCAAATATCTCCTGCTCTCATTCAGAGTAAAAACCAAAGTCCTCACTTTGGTCTATATGGCCTCCCTCTCTTCTTATCTCTCCTCTCTCACCTCAGGGCTCTTGCCTTGCTGGGCTCCAAGGCATCCCCACCTCAGGGCCTTGGTCCTTGCTGTTCCTTCTGCTTTTCCATACTCATAGCTCACAGCAGGCTCTTTCTTCAAGTAGCTGCCCCCTGCGGGAGCGCTATAAATAACAATACCCTACACTCCCTCGCCTCCTTAGCCTGTGTGCTTTTTCTCCATAGTACTAAAAACCATCGGATATCATATATATGTTGGTTTATTTGTTTGTTGTTTGTCTCAGGAGCAGGTAATGTTTCGTTCGGTGCCCCACCACCTAGAACAGTGCCTGGCACACAGCAGATACTCAAAAATAGCTGTTCAGTTACAAATTAAAAGCAAAGCAACAGAAAGAAATGAAAATATACATGTATGGCATTTTTATGTACCAGAGTCTGTTGTCAGAGCTTTGCAATGCATTATCTCGTTCAACCTCATAAGCCTACGGTACTATGCTATTATACTTCTGTGTGAGTGTATGTGAAGGAACGTAGGAATAGGGACAGGAAATAGCCCATAGAGACTAAATGGTGGAGTTGAGATTTAAATCCAGGCTGTTGAATCCTATTAATATGGGTCATTCGATCACTTTCTACACTCTCTCTCAGAGGATGCTAAAATGAGAGTTACCTGTCCCTCGAAAGTAGGAAGGAATGAGTCTGCACAAGTCAGCCCCCGGCCTTTAGCAGAAACAGAGCTTTGTTAAGAGTTCAGGAAGTGGTCGCAGACAGTGGACGTAGGATTCCTTCGGTTAGAGTTCTTAGACTGACGAGACCGGGCTGAGCACCAACATCTAAGCTGCAGGTGAAAGGAGAGGAACTCTCGTTCTCTGCTTCCGCTTTTCTCTGCTCCCCCTCCCGCTGCGGCTCGGAGCGGACTCCTACGCCCAGAGTCCGCCCGACCGCCCGGGGGCGCCCGAGGCCTAAGGGGGCGTTGCGGCACCGCCCGACGTCGCGCCCTCGGCGGCTGCGCAGACGCACGTCAAAGCCGGGCTCGGGCCGGGAGCGGGGAGCGGCGCGGCCTGGGAGAGACTGAGACTCCGGGAGCCGGGCGAAGGCTGTGCAGGGCCCCGCAGCAGAGCCGCAGCCGGAGCGAGCGAGAGAGAGCAGCAGTGCGGCGGCCGCCGCGGG
>NW_006789568.1:115607-146085 GCF_000442215.2 Lipotes vexillifer
GCAGTGCGGCGGCCGCCGCGGGAGCCCCTGGGCCGCCGTCCGCTCGCGCAGCCGCCGCTGCCGCCGCGGGATCCTGTCACCGGGAGCAGGAGCGGGCGGAAGACAACGGAGGGGCCGAGCGCCCGAGCCGCGCCGCGGGGACCGAGCGAGCAGCCCGAGGCGGCGGCGGCCGAGGACGGAGACGGCGACGACGCTGAGGCGGAGAGGGAGCCGCCCGGCCCAGCCCCGTGAGTGACCCCCGGCCCGACCCTTTTCGAGGCGCGGACGCCAGCCCGGCTTCCGCCTCCCTGCCTCGGCCCGTCACCGGCCTCGGGGCTGCCTCCATTTTCTCGGGTGGCGGCGGCGGCCCCAGCCCGGGAGTCGGCGGGAGCGGCCCGGCCTGCCCTCTCCGCCCGGCCCGGGCTCCTCGCGGAGCCTTACCCCCTCGTCCTCGCCGGCGCGGCGCCCACGGGCCTGCGGCCGGGTCTCCGGAGGCCCCGTGCTCTCGTGCCAGCTTTCCGCGGTTCTGTGGCGGGGCTGGCGGCGTGGGGGCGTCTGCGGCCGGAGCCGGGAGGACAGGGGAGTGCGGCCCCGGTTAACTGTCACTCCCACTGCACAAGGGCTCCGGCCACCTCGCTTCTGGTCCCTGGTAAACTTCCTGTTATCGGGAGGCGGATAGCATCTCTGCGTTCTTCAGTTCGGGAAAATGCCTAACCGATTTCTGGTTAGGAATTGTGTGGTCGGAGCGTTCCCGAGTTCGGTTGAACCAGCCTGCGCACTGAGTGCGTGCAGGCGCCGTGGTCGGTCCGCGCCAGAGGGATTCAAAGGGGAACCCGGGCCCGCGGTCCCCTCCCCCGAGGAGCTTACGCTCTGGTGCAGGAGATAAGGCGAGTACACAAATAACCACGATACCGGGAAGGAGATGATAAGTCCTGTGAAAGAACTACAGAATGCTAGAAAGGTACCCGGGGAAGACCGGACTGATCGATCACTTCCGCCTAGCAGAAATCTGGAAGGCTTCTTGGGCGAGGCGGTACAAAGCGGGTCTTGAAGGCCCGACGGGATTTGGGAGAGAGGAGGGGTGCAGAAGAGAACGGTATGTGGAGGAGCCGCAAAGCTAGAGGACAAAGGTAAAAAGGTATAGTCTAGAAATAGTAGATAGTGCAGTTTATTGCGTAGGGCCGCGGTGGGGACTGGGGGTAGGCCAGAGAGTTGCTGGGGGGAACAGATCGTTGAGTGCTGTAGAGGAGCCGTTTGAGTGGCATCTTAAGGAAAACTTAGAGCTGATTTCTCAGTGACTCATGGGCCCGGAAATGTAAGCTAGGGGATATTAAGGGCGCTCTTGTGAAAGAAAGGAGAGAAGGAGGCCCAGTAAAGAGGTGACATTCTGTGCCTTGAATATAATGCAGTTTGAGATCGATTTTGACAGCTTCCCTGATATTCAAATAAATCCACGTCCGGGCTAAGCAAAGGACCTTTTGCAAAAAGCTTTTTTGCAAAAAGCTTCCTTAGATATAAGGCTCTTAAGAAGTAATGGAAAGGTGTGTGTAAAATGAGGTGTTTCTGTTGGTGCAGTTCACTAAAATGCATCAAAACTTCTCGCACTGTGTATTAGGTGTCTACATTTTGGAACTACTGAACTGAACATAACTTAGTTCTTTGAGATGGTTTTTGTGTAAGGCAGTCTAAACTGATGCTTTAAAAAATCAGATTGTCACAAATAGAAAGTTGGACATAGAACCTTTTCTTAGAAAGGTAAAAATTTCTTTATTAGTTTTTAGTTATGAAAATATTTATAGGAGAGCCAGAAATGAAAGTCTTTGGCATTATTTTGTTCCTTTTTTCCAGATTACTAGCAAATAATTAGCACCTTTATTCGAAGTCTAGAAGTATGGTCTATGGAAGCAGCTTAGAACCTGTGTTGGTTTTGTAAGGACTTATTTGTTGTTTGTTTATATGACAAGTGAATGCCAACTTCTTTCAGTTAAAAAAAAGACTTGTAAAATGCAGGAAGTACTGTAAAATTTTTAAAATTATCTTATGTAATCTTACCACTTATGTGACTATTAACATTTTTGCATATTTCCTTTTCAGTCTTTTTATGTTTATTTTTTTCTTTACATAATGAAATAAGCTATGTATATATAGCTTTTACTAGGCTTTTCATTTTTGTCATTGAATATCTTCATATAAAAATAGTTTTACTGAAGTGTAAGGGAAGTCTTTCTTCTTAAGTGTATTATTTTTTCTGACAAGATAGCCTTATTTACTTCAGATAAAATGCAGTAGTCATGCTTAATAACTGTTGCTGTGGACGGAATTTTTTCTAAAGGCTTCTTGTTTGAAGACTGTTTTTTAACTTCTCTGTAAGATTTGGATCCTATCGCTTGTTGAATGAAGAAAGGTTTTATTACTTGGGATGTGTGTTGTCATCAGGTATGGAAGAGATCACACATTTCTGCTCTATGAGTGGATGTACTTTTTTTTAAAAGGCACTATAAAAAGGTTACTTTCATAGCCGGTATAATATCTCCCATACACTGTGATGCACCTCCCCTTCCCACTCCACCCCATCTCCCCCCGCCCCTAAAAAATAGTCTTTATACTAAGGCCATCCATATAGGTTAACTGCTTTTTGATCATAACATCACAAAGATTCAGGCTAGGTGTATTTCATTTTTCTCTTGGTATTTCTTTAGTAAAATATAGAATTTGTTGTGAAATAATTTGCTGCTGTAACAAAAGGGACTTTTTTTTCCCCCAAGGCAGATCACTTTAGTTCATTAGCAGGTTCTTGTTTAAACCAGTTTTTTCCCTTGTGCTTTACAATCTAAACTGTATTAATGAGGTCTGTTTCTCTTTCTAATGGCATTTAAAGTGTGATGCTGAGTTAGACTGTATAAATTTTCATAAAGTCACTGTAAAAGAAGAGCTGAGAAAGCCCAGTTTAAGTATGGGGCTTGGTTTTATAATCTGGTCTTATTTTTATTTATTTATTTTAATCTTTTTGGCTGCGCCCCGAGAATGCAGGATCTCAGTTCCCCGACCAGGGATCAAACGAACCCATGCCCCCTACAGTGGAAGCGCAGAGTCTTAACCACTGGACCGCCAGGGAAGTCCTAATATAGTTTAATTTGAATCTTTATTTGTATATTGCAAATGTGTATACCACAAGGCATCCTTTATTACTTTTGAATATTTACTAAAGTATTTTTCTTTTGATCAACTTGTGTAGGTTATAGATTTCTGTAATTACTGCCATATTTTACCAAGCGTCTTTTTCCAAGAGGAGTTGTTCATTGATCATTCACAGTTGTGCCACCTGCCATAAAATACACACACAAACCCAAATCCCACCCCCCTACCTCCGCCCACCTCACCTTAGCAGGCAAATACAAAATCCAGTATATACAGCAGGATTTCATCATTTCAGGTAGTGTCTTCTGGTTACCTTTCTGATGGTGTCTCTATTTTAAACATCAATTTCCGTCGTCCATGGCTTCTTTTATTTAGAAATTTGATTTTATGGGTGTTGTCTGGTGTTAATAGAAGCAGGAGTCTGATAGGTGGATTAGTGTATATAATGGCAAAATGTTGGTAAGACTTTGTTGTGTGATGAAATTGTGGAAAAGAAGATCAAATCTTAGAACCTCTGTGTTAGGTTGCTTATGATTTGTTTTGTTATTTAATTATTGAGATATAAAGATCTTGTATTTGTGTGAATGCAGATCAAGCCAAGTAGCCTAAAAATTGCATAACAATTTGGTCATCAGTCTATAATTTGTTTTTTATTGGAGAGAAGACTAGTTTTGGAGCCATCCTTAATTAAAGAAGGAATTGATCTATGGGACTTCTTACTTTATGTGTCTCACCACTCAAATGACTATCCAGCTGGACCCTAATCACTACCCTGTCAGTCCAGAGTATGAGGGCAGAGCACAGTGAGGCAAATATTTGTACCACCAGCATTTATAGAGTAGACTTGTCTGGGAGTAAACGCTAAATGTTTGTTCTGCTTCTGTTTCTTAGGCCTTCCAAGGATTCTGAAAAGAGTTATTGCAAGATTAGGTGGCAGATGATAGACGGTGGTGATGAAATTAAGGTTAACAGCTTATTGCAGTCAGCATTTTGGGGGGAGGTGTGCACACGTATGTATGTGCATGTGTACGTGTGTGTGTTGTCCTCCAATGTGATTTGTTTTCCACCCCACTGAGCTTCCCTGGCGCCACTGTGATTTTAACTTTTCTCTTGAGATAGAAGGGGTGAGGGGATGGCAGAATTGTGGGTTTTTAGCAACTGTGATGTTAAGCTGGCAGAGGAAGGAAGAGTGGCATGCGGAGAATTGCGAGAAATCAGTCAGGTGTGAGGTAGCTCCAAAGGAGGGAGGTCAAGCCTGCCCTGGCCATTTATGCTGGCAGTGTCTGGCACATACCTATTTGCATAACCCTTAGAACATTGTGTCTAATTTGAGATTTCCATACTCAGAATACAGTGTTTAAGTTGTAGGTTTGTATGTGCTTCTTGATATGTATATATATATTTTTTTTTTTCCTGTGCATGGTTACAGAGGCAGAAAATCTAGTTAACCAATATTTAGTGGCATTCTGGTTTTATATGATAATTATTCGTTAGGAGCATTATCCAGCAGATAAATTTTTATAACCAAGGAAGTATGATAATGTTAAAATATCACAACACTTTGATTATTTTAATAACATGTTTGAGAAACAAAATACACATTTTGTAGCTTGATCTTAAGTTGCCACTTTATAACTTTGTCAAATGAACTGTAGTTTTTTCTTTTACAGGGTACCCTTCACATGTTAGTCACTGTTCTCTCCCTCCACGGTAGATTATGTATCAGCTGTATTTGGACACAAGGAAGAAATAGCATTAACAGTTTTCTGTTTACATGTCTATAGTTTAAGGCCCACTCTGGGATTTATAGGATTCTGAGAGCCAGTATTACCTGTGGTTAAAAGCACAGATGCAACCAGACTCCTGGATTGTTGAACCCTCAGCCCTCCTATGGGCTCTGTAACTTCAGGAAAATTCCTTCACTTCTCTCTAGCTTAGATTCCTTGGATAGGAATGATACAGACCATCTGAGAAGATTGTAGGGGGATTAAACGAGTTACTATGTCTAGAGTGCTTAGAACAGGGCCGATTCATACTGAGTTTTGTGATGGTGCTGATGCTGCACTGTTTCAAGTAGAAGAGAGCTTTAGGAACCCTGTAGTCCAATGGTTCTTCCTGCACCATAACTGGAATGGGGTGTGGCTGACTTTGAGCTGTAACTGGTGGAGTTTTCTGCGAGGTGGAGTCACTTGCTTAGGGTTGTGCTGCTTATTAGTTGTAGGACTGATGTAGAGTCTGGTTCTTTGTTCTTTATCCAGTTTGCTTGAAAGAAAGTTAATTTTATACTTTATGCAGTAATGTCATCTTTGAATTTTTTCACTAGCATTTACGAAGATTGTATTCATATGTTAAATGCTTTATGGCACTAATCCTTTTTTTAAAGGTGTTTAATATACTAATGTTTATAATCATGATGTAGCTGGCAAGTTCTTTTTGGAGGGGGGGTAGTTGTATGAATAAAAAGTTGAAATAGATGAAGAATCAAGTGGTAATATCCCCCAGCATCATTACAGATGGAAGCCAAGGTGAGGGCATGTCCAAGGTCACACAGACATTGAACAGTTGAGCTAGGATTTGAACCCAGATCTGCCTCACTTCAAAATGTGTGCTCCCGGAAACAGTATGACTCTCTCATATGACATAGTTTTATCTCCGTCCATAGGGTTTTGGTTTCTTGCTGACTTTTTTTGATTTAGTACTTTAGAATGAAGGTTTGTAAGTATACCTAAGAGGGTATTAATAGGTTTCTAGGCGGCAACCACATGTTATAACACAAAATGAGATGTTTTCTTCTAAATGCTCTAGTTGTATAGAGTCATAATTTGATTAGTGATTATTAGGCCAGTAAGTAGTGTTTATTTTTCATGTTGGTCTTGTAGAGAAGATGGGAGGCCTTGTGTTATAGTGGGCAATGCAGAAGCCTGGGAATTGGAAGATCTGGGCTGGGTCCTGACTCATTCACTAATCATGTCACTCTGGGCAAGTCTTTCCACCTCTCTAGGCTTCAGTCGTCCCATTATTATACTAAGGGGACCAGACCGAAAAGCCCTTTCAGTCTCTTTTGCTCTTATTTTCAGTGATCCTGTGTGTAAGCCTTCTGTAGGCTTTTTCCCCCTCTACTGGACACCTCTCCTTTTGCCTGTGGCCTTGAAGTCAGTTTCTTTACGTGAGCTCTGTGGCCCGTAACCGTGCTTTTACATTTTTTCTTCTGGTTGGTCAGGTGCCTCGTGTTATTTCACAATGCAGTAGTTTTCTGCTTCAGGTAATGTTACATCAAAATGTATTTATTTTTCAAATTTTCTTCTTTTGTACTTATGAATAAATGGTTACGAACTAGTGTTACGTGATTGTGAAGTACAAGCTTAGTAAGTTAATGATTAACAAATCCTCAAGCCTCACATCTAGTTTCACTGTCAACTTTTAAGTATCAATACTATATGTTGTGAAGTGTTATGAGCTGTTTGTTTTTCAGAAAGGAAAAATATTAACTAAAGGCAATGTGAATGGAAAAGAAAAGACCAAAAATGTAGAAACAGATTTGAAGATGTGAAGAACATGCTCAAGATAGTATTCTTTGGTTATAATTGGTACTAATCCTCTACCTGTGAAAGAGTGGTAGGCTGGCTTAGATCATAGGATGGTTTCTAGCCCAGGGTTCTGTAACTGATAAGAGATAAGAATGATATTCACCACCCCTGAGCATTTATGACTCCTCAAAAATCTATTCTGAATTAATTTGTTCCACAGGCAGTCTTTATTGCCCATTATGCTGGGTCCTGTTCTATATGTCAGTCTCAGAGTTTTCCTAGTCCAGGTAGACAGCGCTTCCCCTCTTTGATGGCATGTTATCAGCCAGTGTACTTTTTCTGGATTCTCCAGCAGGGAGACAGAAACTCAGGTCATTAAAATCCTTGCAGATCGTTTGGCTGTCTGTTTACAATATGGTTTTATGAGAGATTAGTAGTTGGTAGGAGAGGTTCCAGAGAAATTTTAAGTTTAGAAAGCATTGGATTAAAAACAGTTATTCAGTTTTTATTTTTTGATGATGGTCGTGTTATTGTTTTTCTGCAGAGCTTTTCAGAGTTTTTAATGATGTGCATTTTGACTGTCCAGGAGGGAAATGTAATGTACAGTATTTCCCAATTTTCGAGTTTATTTGGTAACAAGAACACCTCCTTTCCCCAGGAAATACCCACAAACACCTTGAAGGAGGGTTCTTTTGGAACATAATTTGGGAGAACCTCTTATTTCCATACTTATTAGTAGGGAATTCAAAGCATTTACTTTTTAATTGGAATGATTACTTACAGCAAGTTGGAATTCAATTAAGGTTGGAATAATTTATTTTCAGTTTTGTTAAGTAAAAGAATGAACGCTTTAGGTGAGTGGCTTTTCAAGCTCCCCCCCCCCCTTTTTTTTAAACTTCAGCCCACAGTGAGAAATTCCATTTTTAATCAGTGACCCAGCACATATATAAACACACCGTCAAAACTGAAAAAGAAGTTTCATGAAACAATACTTAGGCCTGCCTATGTACAGTGCATGTGTTCTGATACTTTTTATTTTGTTCTATTTTTAAATGTATGTTACTAGTTACTGAAATAATTCACCATTCAATTTGAGAAACACTGTGAGGTTACATGAATTTATAAACTCTTAAGATTTAGAGTGAGAAGATACTGTCAAGACTGTTTTGTGAGTGAGAAAACTAAAGCTCAGCCTAGAAGAGGAAGGGCTCTCGCTTTAGAATTCCTGGATTTAGATTCTGGTTGTATTTTCTTGGGCGGGGTGTTCTGTGTCCACTCTGCCTCAGCTTTCTCATCTGTAAAATAGCAAGAGTAGAACCTGCGGCTGAAGTAGTCTTGAGGATTGGAGGATTCAGTAAGAAGTGCTTTGCATAATGTGTCTGATATGCGTTAAGTGCCCAATACCTTTTAGCTTTTATGATAACTGAAGTTATAAAACTCCTTCTGCACTGTACACACTTTCAAAAATATTTTAGGACTTTGAAAGTGTTAAAGTGGCCTTCAGGTGAACCTGAACTCTTTTTGATCTGTAGCTGGATATATCATTTGTTCTGATATCAGCCCTTTGGAATAGTAAGCTTTAAAATAGCCGTAAGGACCCACTTAAAGTTGATTTGCCTCCTAATTGTAAATGGACTCATAATTGCTTCAGGCCATATTATTGTATTTTTAAAACTATTTTTAACAGTATCTTAAGTTTAGAATAACCTTTATAGCATATAATTAAATACAAATAAGTACGTACCTATATCAGTGGTTTATTTAGTATTCTTATAGTTGTAGTTCACTAAAAGAAGAACAAGGTAAAAGTTGTTCTTTCCTGTTTTATCTCCATTTCTGCATTTTTTAAATTCCCCCATCCTCAGTATTTTATAATGCTATTGAGGGTTTAATTTTTGTGTCCTGACCTAAGAAAAGGAACATTTAGAAGGTATTAACAATGGTGGGGGCCAAATCCAGTTTGTAGACTGTTCTCCATTGTCCTGAACTTAGCTGGCTGCTTCAGTCATTTTTGTCACCTGTTGAGGCATTTACGTTGTCCATCCCTAATTAAATTTTCTCCTGTTGTTTCTTTTATTGCCCATTTGTCCTCAATATGACCTTAAGTTTCTGAAATGAGAGGTTCTAATCAGCATCACTGAGGCAGACCAAGTCAGTATTAAAGAAGCATAAAGATTCTGTACTTGTGTAAGTAAGAGGAATGAGGTAGAAAGAATAAATAATTACTAACATGGCACATATATGTTACCTGCTGGTATAAAGTTTAAGACCGCTATATATATTTACCTCATTTACTCCTTTAATAATCCTGTTTTCATTCCCATATTTTCAGTTGAGTAAACAGAGAAAAAGAAACTAAGTAATTGGTCTGAAATCATACACCTAGAAAGGGGCCCTAAATTTGAAACCCTGGTCCCAGAGGGTGCACTTGTATCCCACCATACTCTGTTGCCTTCACCACAAGGTATTGAAATGTAGAATCATCCTGGAACATAGGAAATTTCTGTTACAGAAACAGATGAGATCAAGTTTTTTTGGTCAGGACGTGTGATATCCTAGGACACTGAGACAACTTGCACATTACTGAGTAGCTGTCAGTGGTCTTTGAGGAGCTGTGAAGAGAGAGAGCTGTGCAGGAAGAGGAGAGAAGCTAATGTACTGTTCTTCCAAAAGAGGAAAACGTGGAATCCACAAATCATAGACAGTGAACTTGATGATTGCTGGACAGATTCCAGAAAGGGGTGAGTCCTTAGCAGAGTGTTGACTTCTAGAAGCTACTGTCCATTTATTAACTATTTCTTTTCCTAATAGGATTCTATTAAGTGTGTTGGATTAGGATGTAGCCAAGATATGGATCTGTAAGGATTCATAGTTTCATTCATATTTGAGATTGTCTGAAAAATGTTAAATTGTATAATTCAAGATGGAATATTTTTTAGGACTTAGAAGTCATTTTGATGTCTTTACAAGATCACTTTACTTAGTTTATTGTATTAGAATATAGCTTTATAATAATACACTTTTCCTAGGCTGCATCTGGCAAATCAGTTGCAGATACAGTGGCCCGCATCCCTGTGCCTTGCCTTCTCAAGTAGGCAAGGAGGAACTAGAACTGGTACCATCTTCCTGTATGTGCACACAGCAAAGTAAATACTTCCTAGTTTTATATTGTTAGAACCGTTCACCCCTGTTCTTTAAGATTGGTCATAAGCCATTTGTTTACCCAAGAGCTAGTCTTGCTCTTGTTCCTGAAGACTACCTAGTGAGTGACTGGAAGTAAGTTGATGGAAGAGGACTGGACAGTAGGGGAGTGCACTCCCTCCTCACAAAAGCTAAAACCTTATGGGGGGGGGTTAGCTTTTTTCTCTTTTATCTTATGAAAGCTCCCCCCCCACTTTTAAAATTAAATGTAGTGAGGGATGAGTGTCCTTAGCCTAGGCTATTGTAGGTGTTTGGAAAGGGCACAGCTATCTTTTGCAGATGTTTTTGTTGTTGTTAAGAAGAGGAAGGAATAGGGAAGAGGAACAAGGCATAGCAGTGCATCCGGAAGGAAGTGACCAGAGAGAAAGACAGTGGCTCTAAATTTGTATGTCATGTGCAACTTTGAAAGAGCTAACGATAAAGGTGGAACTGGTTGCTTTTAGGAATTGTCTTAAGAGCTGCCGCACTTCAATAGATTGTTAATCATGGAATATATTACATGTATATTAAAGGCCGTGGCCTCCCAACCAAAAAAAGGAGGGAATCTTCAGACCTCTATAATATAGACAGGATAAGTTCTTTTAAAAATCTTGAAAAACTTATCAATAAACTATCTCATTTATTCTAGATTCTACAAAAATACCAGGAGGTATAAAATTCATGTTTAAAAACCAGCATGAACTCTTAAAAACACAATAAAATATAAGAGAGACAACCTGCTAAGACATTACAAAAGAAGAAAACTATGTTTCGATTTCACTTGTGGAAATAGCCATGAAAATTCTTAGTAAAACACCAGCAAATTTAACTAAATAGGAAATTCTCTTAATTAAAGAAGACAAATAACGCTTGGTATTTACTGTGTACCAGGCATTGCTCTAATATATTATCTCAGTTAACAGTCCTCAAAACAGCCCTAAGAAAGAGGTTGTTATTATTACCCTCATTTTATGCGTGAAGAAATTTAGGCCAAGAAGTTAAATTATATGTCCAAGGATAAATTGCCAGTAAGTCACAGAGCCTAGTTTTTGAACCCTTGAGGTCTGGTATCAGCATACATTGAACATGCGGTATCGTGCCAGTATATGCCAAGATAACAATGCTAATTCAACAGTTCTTCCTGATTATGAACTCTTTAAAAGAATATCTGTTTTAAACCAACAGCAAACAACCTACTAAATGGGAAAACATTGGTGGAATTCCCCTTGAAATCAGAAAATGAAACAAGCGTGCCATACACCTTTGATGTTTGATATTATCCTGGCCAATGCAAGAATGCATCAAATAAAAGGTATAACTGCTTGAAAAAAAATGGTGGAAAATAGCAATATTTGCAGATGTTGCAGTCTTAAACCTAGGAAAGCCAGCAGAATCAACTGAAAAACTAAAAGTGAGAGTTCAATAAGCTAGTTGTATACCACATAAAGATATTTAAATGTTGGTAGCATTTTTCTTGCTAGCAATACCCAGTTATAAAAATAATGGGAGAAAAATCTCATCATAGCAACAAAAAATAAAATTCCTAAGTTGGGGGGATTGATATGAAATGTTTAGGATCTCTGAAGAAAACTAGTATAAACTTAACTGAGTGAAAAAAAGACACAAGAATGGAGAGTTACCATGTTCTTGAATGTGAGTACTGAATGTTATGAAGCAAGAAAATTTCCCAAGTTAAATTAGTGTATTCTTGGCCAGAGAATACAGTCAGATTTTTAAAAAGTCAACTTAGGGAGTTCAGTGAGAGGTATATATGCACCTAATACATAAGTGAAATCATACATCAGTGGGGAAGG
The DNA here is from genome assembly GCF_000442215.2 of Lipotes vexillifer. Lineage (NCBI taxonomy): Eukaryota > Metazoa > Chordata > Mammalia > Artiodactyla > Lipotidae > Lipotes > Lipotes vexillifer. Next base: position 127,246 of record NW_006789568.1, read on the forward strand.
AGGAAGGACTGTTTAGCAAAAGATTTTTAGATAATTGGTTATTCTTTGGGAAAATCGAGTTTGATAATTAATTAAGCTACCCCTTTATGAAAATAAGTCTGATGGGAGAATGAGAAAACAAATAAAAACATAAATTAGAGAGAACATTTATCAGAATATTTATCAGACCTTTGGATGAGAAGCAGGCTTATTTCCATTGCTGTCAAGTGATTGAAAGGGAAAAAACACTAAGGTAAATATGTGAAAAAACTTTGCGTAATGATAGGCAAAAGGTTAATATTTACTTCAGTAATAGTAAAAGCTCATATAGACTGATAATTGCCATTTATTAGTAAGCTCTCCCTGTGTTTTCAGTACTACCCTGGGCATTTTATTCATATTAAAAACTTAATAGTCATCCTATCATTTCGTAAATAATCGAGACTCAGAAAGTAAATGTTTTGCCCAAGAGCTTTTGTGCACACTTGTACTAAATGGCGGGTCTTGGATTCCAACTTAGGTGTGATAAGATCTTATGTTCTCAGCTCTTAAAAGATGTTGTTTTTCAAACAGGTTGTAAGACTAAAAGCACTGGATAAATGAGTAGTCAATTCAGATAGTGGCTAAATAAAACAAATTCAAATAAACAATGGGGCAGAGGCTACTAAATAGAGATTTTAGAAACTGATAATGCTTATGCTACTAGGGGTGGGTTGAGACGGGAGATAAGGCAATTTTATGTACAGCCTGGCCCTCTGTATCCACAGGCCAGGGGTTGAGCGGAGTTGGTTCCAGGGACCCCCATGGATACCAAAATATGCCCTTATGTATAAAATGACATAGTATTTGTCTATAACCTTTGTAAATCTGCCAGTATATTTTAAATCATCTCTAGATTACTTATAATACCTAATACAATGTAAATGCTATGTAAATGTTGTAAATACAGAGTACAATTAACCTTTGGGGCAAATTAGATCAATTGGATCAGCTTGTTCTAATCCCTTCAGCAATGAAAGCAGGATAGGATGAGTCAGGATAATATTTAAGACATAGGGGAACTGGCAAATCGTTGACTACCTGGCCTGGAGCAGAGTAGTTGGTGGGAGATTCAAGAGTTAAGTTATTCCATGACATGGGCATATTCTTCCTGGTGAATTGTAGATGTTTGCTGATTTGAAATACCAGATATTGCTAAGAAAGACTTATTTTCATCATCACTGACAAATATTTATATGCAGGTGACCCTGCTAGGCCTTGCTGTAGGTGGAGGGTGCTTTGCCTTTGCTAAATCAGAGTAAATGAAATAGAAAAGTTGTCTGGTCATAGGGGAGGCAAGATGGCCATAGTTTAGTAGGGGTAACCAAATGTCTTGGCTTGCCAGGAAAAGTCCAGGTTTATGCCTGTTGTCTTCACATAATTATTCATTGTGTCACCCTTTATTCCCTGAATTGTCCTGGTTTGGATGATAAATTATGTCATCTAATATTTAGCAATTGCAAAACTAGCTGTTCTCGGACCCCTTCCCTGCCTTATTTACTTATTTATTGTTTTTGATGCTTAAGGAGCAGGGTTGTCTCTCAGATCCTCAGGTGTCTCCTAAAGTAGCTTGATTTTTGAGACATTTATTCTGGAGCCATGGCAGCTATCTGATTCTTCTTTTGAACCAAAAGACTTTTCTCTCTGAATGAGAACTCTGATGTTCTAACTCTAAAATGTTCTGCTTTACCTCAAGTCAGACATTTGAATGGAGAGATTCTAAGTGTAAACACCTTGTTTTTGCCCAAATTCCCTCTTTCACTCTTCCTCCACTCATATGTGTAGCTTCTCAGGAACTATTGAAGAAAGAGAAGTTGTGGAGTTCTAGTTTTTAAATGGCTGTTGTTGGATGCCATATAACTCTGAAAAAGACTTTTTTTAGAAAAAATTTGTTTTTGAGGTATAGTTGATTTACAATGTTGTGTTAGTTTCTGGTGTACAGCAAAGTGATTCAGTTATACATATACATATATCCATCTTTTTTCAGGTTCTTTTCCCGTGTAGGTTATTACAGAATGTTGAGTAGAGTTCCCTGTGCTATACAGCAGGTCCTTGTTGATTATCTGTTTTATATGTAGTAGTGTATGTCTGGTAATCCCAAACTCCTCATGTACCCCCCAGCCTTTCCCCTTTGGTAACCGTAAGTTTGTTTTCTATGTCTGTGAGTCTGTTTCTGTTTTGTAAATAAGTTAATTTGTGTCATATTTTAAATTCCACATGTAAGTGATTTCATGGTATTTGTCTTTCTCTTTCTGACTTACTTCACTTAGTATCTCTGGGTCCATCCAAGTTGCTGCAAATGGCATTATTTCATTCTTTTTTATGGCTGAGTAGTATTCCATTGTGTGTATATACCACATCATCTTTATCCATTCATCTGTCAGTGGACATTTAGGTTGCTTCCATGTCTTGGCTATTGTAAATAGTGCTGCTGTGAACATTTGCGTGCATGTATCTTTTCAAATTAGCGTTTTCTCCGGATATATGCCAAGGAGTGGGATTGCTGGGTCATATGGCAACTCTATTTTTAGTTTTTTTAAGGAACCTCCATACTGTTGTTTTCCATAATGGCTGAGCCAATTTACATTCCCACCGACAGTGTAGGAGGGTTCCCTTTTCTCTACACCCTTTCCAGCATTTGTTATTTGCAGACTTTTTTGATGATGACCATTCTGACCGGTGTAAGGTGGTACCTCATTTTAATTTTAATTTGCATTTCTCTAATACTTAGTGATTTTGAGCATCTTTTCATGTGCCTGTTGGCTATCTGTATGTCTTCTTTGGAGAAATGTCTATCTAGATCTTCTGCCCTTTTTTTTTTTGCGGTACGCGGGCCTCTCACTGTTGTGTCCTCTCCCATTGCGGAGCTACAGGCTCTGGACGCACAGGCTCAGCGTCCATGGCTCACGGGCCTAGCCGCTCCGCGGCATGTGGGATCTTCCCGGACCGGGGCACGAACCCGTATCCCCTGCATCAGCAGGCGGACTCTCAACCACTGTGCCACCAGGGAAGCCCCCAGTTTTTAATTGGGTTTTTTTGTTGTTGTTACTGAGTTGTATGAGCTGTTTGTGTATTTTGAAAATTAAGCCCTTGTCGGTTGCATCGTTAGCAAATATTTTCTCCCAGTCTGTAGGTTGTCTTTTCGTTTTGTTTATGGTTTCTTAAAAGGACTGTTTAAAGAGATGATATACCTGTATTCAGTACACTTATATATTTATGTAATCTTTAATTCTTAAACTTTTCCATATTTCTTCCACATTTCAGAGCAACTGTTTTCAAGGGAAAGATAAAGGGTTTCACAAAATCATCTTGAGAGTTCAGTTTAGGATGTCCATGGGAAAAAATTGCATTTGTTTATATAATCTTGAGCTTTATTCTCAGTTTGTGACAATAAATGGACATATCTATTTACACATTTTCATTTTTTTATGTTACTTCCTGTGTCATTTAATGACACATTTCAGATCTCCAGCCCCAAAAGTAGGTTTGTGAAGTACACGGTAGAGTAAAAGATAGTGCACTCTCAGTCTTCACTACTCCAGTTTTGGCCTCTAAAAGGTTGAGAGAGCAATGTCTAAGCCCTACCCTTATTAGAGTTGCCTTTCTGAGGCACAGGGCTGGAGCAGTGATGCCTAGGAAGTAGCCCCTGTGTTACTTGGAACTCCCTTTCTTCCAACAAGACAGAGATTTAGTGAAAGTTTATCTCAGGGAGGAGTCAAACACTCAAGGCAGAAATGCACTGGGGTCTCATCAAGAGTTCTCACCAGGGACACAAACTCTATTGTGAGTGTCCATCTGCCACTGCGTTTCTCTGTTTACTCACTGTTGTGGCCCCCCTCCCCCCAGCATCCTTTCTCTGCAGACCAGCTTTCTCCACCTGATAGAAAGCCTGGTCACCTACATTTCTTTCATGGAGCTTCAGCCCCTCAATAGACACTTTAGCCCGGGGTCTACCTTCCCCTCTAGGTTACTTTGCTGGGGACAGCAGGGGTGTGGTTCTTATAGGACTATAGCACCTCCTATTGGAGCTGTGTTAATGGTGTGGGGTGGGAGGGGCAGTTGCCAGAAGGAGATGGTGCTGGGGGACCTTATGACCCTATAGAGTGACCCTATGATTTTCCCAACTGTGAGGATTGTTGGGATTCTTATCCTCCTATCTGATTTGTTTAGGTGTCCAAGATACAAGTTCTAAAGGACTTCTTGGTTATTTGTTTGCCCTGAGGCCACATATTTCTTGCTGTTCTTTTGTCCTTTATCTTTCTTTTTAGCCTTAAAAGCAGGCTCCATCTTAGCTCCTCTGGCCATAGATATCCTCAAGGCCCAGAGGAGTCTGTAAAGAATTGGACCATAGTATCCTAAAGGAAATCCACCTCTGACTAAAAAGCTACTGCATTTGTATCAACAATCCTGGAAATACAGAAGGAGGGGCTAGGTGTTCTGCTTTTAGTCTAAACCCGCAGTGTTTGTTGATTGAGTAGCATTTTGATTTATCGCATCGTTCTCAGTTTGTTTCAGCTTCAGTGAAGTGCCCTTTGCCTCTGCACACCGCCCCCCCAGCCCCAAATGCCCTGACCCCTAGTTGTATTCTTCTTGTTTTTCCTAATTTCCTAGAAGACATTGGAATAGGATATAGAATAGAGGTTTGGAAGTACAGTTCAGCCATTATTTTAATTTATGAATGGTATTTTTTTACACTAGTTGAGTAGAATACATTTTGTAAAACTGGCTAAAAATATTTTCTGTAAACACAGCCATTCAGACCTTGTATCTGTAAAGCCTCATAGGTAATAGGGGCTTGAAAAATATGTTGAATAAACTTGGCAGTATTTTTTATTTATCCTTACTTACCAAATGACAGGGACTGAATAGGAGTTGCATGCTGGAGTCAGAGCTCTGAGTGATGGAGGAGCTGTGACAGCCATCTCTCTCTATGTTAGAAAAGAGGCCGGGGCTGGGCTTCCCTGGTGGCGCAGTGGTTGAGACTCCGCCTGCCGATGCAGGGGACGCGGGTTCGTTCCCGGGTCCGGGAAGATCCCACATGCCGCGGAGCGGCTGGCCCCGTGAGCCATGGCCACTGAGCCTGCGCGTCCGGAGCCTGTGCTCTGCAACGGGAGAGGCCACAACAGTGAGAGGCCCGCGTACCACAAAAAAAAAAAAACCAAAAAAAACCAAACAAACAAACAAAAAAGAGGCCGGGGCCATTGTTATTCATAGAAATTATTTGACTCTGAAGAACAGTGATGGAAGTACTTTTATTTTGCTGCACACCATACACGTTGATTGCCTCAATACACTTTCCGTGTTTGACTTAATTTAGTAATCTCTTCCCAGACGGGATGTCCCCTTAGCAGTGTTACCTATTTCCACCTGAGCGAGAAAATTGACGCACTAGATCTTGCAGTATTTAACAAGTTTATCATGGTGGTAAGGTTAAAACCACACCCTTATGTTAAGATTAGCTAGTTATTTTTTTTTTCATGTTTCTTGCCTTCCATTTTAGGGAAATGCAAAAAAATAGGGGTATGTTTCCTTCTCTTTTCCCTTTTCTGTCTCATCCTCTCCCTCACACCAAAGAATTAGATAAGGAGCAAAGGAAAAATAAGGAAAGACAAAATGATTCCTGGGGCAGGGTTAGTACACAAATAAATGCATGTCTTTTGCACTAGCTAGTTGAGGACCACCCATTTGGCTTTGAGTTTTAGAAGCCAAAACAAAGAAGAAATCGATCAATTGCAAGGCTGTGTTCATGAGATAAAAAGTAAACCAGCCACTTAGGAGAAGCATAATTTTTCCAGGAATTGAGACCCTGTGGATCCTTTATTAATGAAGGCTCTGGGTCCTTGGTACACTTCTCTCTGTTCTCTGAAATGTCTGTAAAAGTACCCAGTTCAAGTATAAGGCATCTTAGTACAAGACATAGGAATAATGTTAGACTGGAGCACAGTTTAATTAAATCACTACTTTTCTGATGCCCTGTAGCTATGGAAATGGCCCCCTATAATCGTTCATGCCATTGAACTTTTTATGAAAATTGAGTACCAAAGAGGTCCAAGGTTATAGTTTTCTAGTAACTACTCTGCTTTAACAATTAACTGAGGGGGCCAGCAGCACTAATCATCTGCCTTTGAAAAATTGAAGAGTTTAACCAGGACTTGATTTCAAATCTAGTTGTATAAATTGACTTGGAAGCCAGGTCATTGAATTCCTCAGAAAACAGTTCTATGTCCAACATGCAGACATGTTTTTTGGTTTTGTTTTTTGTTTTTTTGTTTTTATTTTATTTGGCTATGCCGTGCGGTATGCAGGATCTTAGTTCCCTGACTAGGGATCGAACCCATGTGTCCCCTGCATTGGGAGCATGGAGTCTTATCGAGTGGACCGCAGGGAAGTCCCCCAAACATGTTTAATGGATAGTGTTTTACGTCATAAGGTAGTAGTTTTTTTTTAATTTGTTAAATTTCTGACACAGGAGCCCAATGTAAAAAACTGATAGAAGTGAGGTGTTTGGGCTAGAGATGAGGTGGACCCTCACCTGCTCCAGACCTTAGGGCAAGGTTTAAAAGCCACTGTGAGATTCAAGGCTAACACCATTTTAGTTTGGAAAAACTTCAAGAAAGCCTGGATCACCAGACTCCCACTTTTATGGAACAAGCTCACCCTGTGTGCCCCCTACCCATAGAATACCTGTAGAAAGCCTAATTTTAACATTTAACTCATTAACTTCCTGTTTAAACCACTGTGATTCTGATAGGTTGGTGATATGGTTAGCAATAACCCAAATATTTGGTAGATCAAGTTAAAAACTAAGAAGGTGGATTTTTGAGGCCTAGTAATCATATTCACTTGAGTTGGTAGCATTCTTCTGCTGAAATAGTAAAGGAAAAACAGAATCCCATGTTCAGAATTTTTGTAGAAGGAAATAAGTTTTTAATGGAAGAAAATGTATCCTTCGTAGCTTTTCCTGAATGTTTTGCGGCCTCTACCTAAAACTTAACTTTCTATACTCCCTTGGATATAAGATGTCTCTGTTGTGCATTTTCAATACAGCTTTCAGATAAAAAGCAAGTTTTCCATTGTGACTATATTGTGATGTCAACACTCACCTAAAAAGCACCACTCCGTAAAGTGGGGAATGTTCTTTGAGCAATAAAAGAAGCCATGTGTTTATTCTGTAAACAGCACTTAAGTTTACAGTGAGTTCTGTAAACTCACTGCCTTCTGCCTTCCTTTTCATTCAACACTTTATTACCCACCAGAGCTTGATGAAATTACAAAATAATTTTTGTTTCCTTATCAGAGTTCAGATTGTTGCATACAGCTCTCTGATCAATTGTAATACATTTTCTGACTTTTATCCAAATTTATTCTGTCTACAAAATGCAACTCAAGAATCATCTCCCTGTTGAATGAAGTGTGAGACCTTCAACACACAGTGCCCTGTCTGTCCTCTGAGCTTGCCACTCGGCTCTCTTATTTGGGTTTTGTCATGCAGGGTCTGGTGGCATGTATTAGTCTTCCATAGATTTCACTCTTCCTGTGTGTGCCTTGTCTCCCTAGCTGTATTCTGAGTCCTGGAAGAATTCCTGTGTGTACCACATGAGGCATGACCACATCTTTTGGTCCACGAGCTGAGTTTTGGCTGTAGGATTGAGAACTTTTACCCTCCAAAAACACAAGCAAGAGTTTTTATATACGATCATGCCAATCAGGTGACAAATGAATTCAGTTACTTCCTCTGAAATAAAATGTTTTTAGCCTCATTATTTCATCTAGAGTTTTTCTCTCAACTCAGGATCAAGCCTCCATATTTCAGTTAGTGTGTTGATTTGGAGGGGTGGAAAGGAATGTTGACCGGTTAGAAGAATTCTCAGAGAAATCATCTTTGGGTAAAATGTTCTACATGATCCTCTAAAGGGCCATGCAACTGTGTATATTCTGTGACTCTAAATATTTCTGCTGGAAAAAGTCTGTTTACACTGAATACCACCATACGGTGGCCTTTGAGCAGTTTTAAAAGAAAACAAACCTTCAAATCTCCAACTATGGTGCTTCAGCTCAGGCTGGTTTTGTGGCATGTTTATGCTTTTGTGGGCATTTAGCCAGAACAGAAATAGCAATGCTGAACCTTGAAGGAGAGTGATTTTTCAGGTTTACATCTGAACCTCTAGAAATAAGTTGTATGGTTATAAATTTTAAAAAGGAGTTTTATTTTCAAAATACAGTTCTTAATTGGAATGACTGAAGGGAAAAAAATAAACATCATTTCAACACTCTCAGGTGTAACTTTTTAGAACCACAGTATTTTCTTACTTTTTCAATCTATCTTAATTCTTTGACAAAAAAATAATTTTCGAAAAGGCTTTTATTTTTCTTGTTTGAACTTTGTTTCAGATTTTCTCACTTGTTTACTGTTGAAGTTTTGAATTACACAGTTTTTTTAAGGAATTACCATCTTTTGAAAAGAGCAGGATTGGCTATTTGCTTTTTCTTCTTTACCAAACATGGGTGAGGCTGTGATGTTTACTCATGGTCATATGGGCTGTGCTTCCACAACCTTGTGGCAAAGTGAGTAGTAAATTTAACCAGAAAAAAAAATGGATTTATAATTTTTTCCTTAAAGATTAATGGTTTCACATTTAAAAATGTGGACATTGGGCTTCCCTGGTGGCGCAGTGCTTGAGAGTCCGCCTGCCGATGCAGGAGACGCGGGTTCGTGCCCCGTGTCGGGAAGATCCCACATGCCGCGGAGCGGCTGGGCCCGTGAGCCATGGCCGCTGAGCCTGCGCGTCCGGAGCCTGTGCTCCGCAAATGGGAGAGGCCACAACAGTGAGAGGCCCGCATAACGCAAGAAAAAAAAAAAAAAAAATGTGGACACTGATTAACCTTTCATATTACTAAATTCAGTGCTTATTTGTCAAGGAATAGTTGAAGTTCATGTTTCTGAAACTAATTCTACAACTATGATAATGTAACTTAATTCCTTAGAATATCTGTGAATGAATCAGTGTCAATAAAATTAAAGATGGCAGATCCATACTGATAAAAGGCCTTTAACATATTCATGGAAATCAGTTAATTAGTCATGTATTACAAGTATTTCTAAATAATGCTTTGTAATATGTAACTATGATTTCAAGTCTTAAACCAAGTGATGAAATCTTTTTGCCTTGTGATAATTGGAGAAATTCAGCATTGTGAATAAGATAGCTATCGTTAGTAAATGAACTACTCAGGTTGATTATAAATCTGTTGTACAAACTGCCCGTCCCATCCTATCAGTTGGTTATGAAATCAATTTAGTGGGCTATGACTAGCATTTTAAAAGGGAGGGAAGGGAGCAGGGGACTAGGATAGAATAAAATAGAATGGAGAATGTCAGTGTAATTTTGCATAGTGAGGATAAGTGCTGTTTGGTGGTACTTTGTGTGTGTCTGTGTGTATGTGATACATATTTTTTATGTGTGAATATATGTGTCTTGAAATCAGAGAAACCTGTAAGCTATCACTGCTAGTGGTAATGCGTTAGGTGACCTGGTGGCCTTGTGGTTGTTTAAATGACTGTACACACAAAATAGATAGTTAGTGGGAAGCAGCCGTATAGCACAGGGAGATCAGCTTGGTGCTTTGTGGCCACCTAGAGGGGTGGGATAGGGAGGGTGGGAGGGAGATGCAAGAGGGAAGAGATATGGGGACATATGGATATGTATAGCTGATTCACTTTGTTATAAAGCAGAAACTAACACACCATTGTAAAGAAATTATACTCCATTAAAGATGTTAAAAAAAAATAAAACCGCTAAGACTGATGTCAAAAAAATTAAAAAATCAACGACTGTACACACAATACAAACTGATGGCCGGCTTTAATTGGAAGGTTCCAGTATTTGTACTGTGCTTTTAACAGGGAATAAAGGAAGACCTGTGTGACTTGCTGAACAGATTTGTATTTGACAGGAATCTGGTAAGGAAAGCTAATAATACTCTGGATAACAAACTAGAGATCCAAGAAAAAATTTTAAATGGCAAATGTATATTGAATCTAAATCAGAAGCAATTTAATAGGAATAATTGTTCAGTCCAGCAGGTTATGTCCCAAAAGGCAGTAGTAAACAGTGGGTGCAGATGTGGTTCACTACAGAACATACAGGTCAATTATGTTGCTCAATAGAGAGCTGCCATGTAATGTATCAAAACTATTAATGAAGTTTAAGACTACATTTATGAAATCTATGGATAGGTAGTCTTGGATCATATGTGGAGTGCAGGGTCTGGTTTGGAACACCACACTTTTAAGAGGGATGGTGACAAGCTGGAATCCTGGAGAATAACTGAGGGGAGTCCTCTGATTGAGTCAACTCCTTCAAGTTTTATCTTCTTTATCTGTAACAAAAGCACAACTGGATACATTTTATATGAATTTGGCTGCCAACAGTGCTAAATGTAACGCAGACTGAATGGGAATATTATGGCCCTTGTTCCCAGCCAGCTCACAGGCTAGCATGGTGATGGTAATTTATATATTAATATGTCTGATTAGGCTGTTCAAAGTGCTTTGAGTTCTTCTTTCTACATGACATCTAAAAATATTCTCAAATCACAGATTTGTATTTTTGAAAAATATATCATTTAAATGTTTATTTGGCATCATCCTTATTTAACATGTATTTTAGTATAGTCACCATTTATAAAGAATACATTCTGTACCACCCCACCCCCCAATAACTTAATTAGGTGGCTATTGGAGAAAGGTCACTAATTCATGTTACTGTGGTGGATTTCTTGATTGATTTTTCCCACAACTAAGCAGTGCTAGTGTGAAAGTTGCCTCACTGTCAAACTGGATATCATAGTGAGGTTTGTTAAATTAGATTCTGCTAGAACTAATTTCAGAAAAGGATACCATTGTTTAACTGTTAATAATGTCTGATATCTATAATATGAAATCTTGCATCACAGTCAGTATGCAGTTACAAGCTTGATAGGAAACCCAGAATTCATAAAGAAAAAGATTATAGATAAAGCTATAAGAAAATGGGAACTTTGTACATTGACAAAAAGTTGGAATGCAAATGGAAAAACTAACATATTTGCAAAAAAAAACCCAAAGGGATAATGTTCATAATTATAAGTATCCTATCAATCAATGCGAAAAAGACTCCAGACCCAGTAGAATAATGGGCATTAGAGATGTACAAACAATTTTGCTAAGGAAATACAAATGGATAATAGGCATGAAAATGTGTTCACTGTCATCAGTGATCAGCAATTCAAAGAATCAAGTTGATGTGTGGGGAAGAGAAGGTCAAGAGAATAGCATTTTTAATCTGACATATTGGCAGAAATCAAAAGGGTTTGTAGGGCTGGTGTTGGTTGGCTGGTGAGGAAATAGCTGCTGTCATCCACTGTTGATGACAGTGTAAATTGGCATAAGCTTTTGGTACAAGTTAAAAAACATTTAGAAGAGTAGTCCCATTCATGGCACTTATTTTAGTCCTGAGCAAACTACCTTTCTTTTAAACAACAAAAGATATTTGAAAACTATTATGGGGCCATTACTCAGCTGGAGCAAAAAGCAGATGTATAAGAGCAAACTTTTCTGCAGAAACCAGGTTCAAGTTAGTACGTGTGTGTGTGTGTGTGTGTATGTGTGTGTGTGTGTGTGTATTTTTAAGGTAAAAATTTAAACTTACAAGAAAGAAGTCAGAGAGCTCTGAAACATGATACAGTCTTAATTCCTAAGAATTACTTAGCTAATTCCAGTTTGGTTAAAATACTTCCAACCATATCTTTAAGTGAATTCTAGAACTGTTTAAGTGATTGTTTATATGTGCCCTGCCCTGTTCCAGAAAGGATTTAAGGTAGCTTGAAGTATTCTGTTGTACTTAATTATCATAATTTTAGTCTTGGAAATCCATGACTGCATGATACACTGAGATTACCACAGTAAAACTTGACACTAGTAGTATGGTTCTCTTAAAAAGTGTTTGAGGTTTAACATGAGGTTCCTGTTTGTAAAATTAATACACGGATTTCTTTTTTGTTTGTTTGTTTTGTTTTTTGTGGTACGCGGGCCCCTCACTGCTGTGGCCTCTCCCGTTGTGGAGCACAGGCTCCGGACTCGCAGGCTCAGTGGCCTTGGCTCATGGGCCCAGCCGCTCCATGGCATGTGGGCTCTTCCCGGACCGGGGCACGAACCCACGTCCCCTGCATTGGCAGGCGGACTCTCAACCACTGCACCACCAGGGAAGCCCACGGATTTTTTTTTTTTTAACAGGAGCTGGTGCTTTAAAAAATCCTTGTAAAACTACTTTTGTCTAAAAATTACTTTGTCTGAAGCAAAGCTCTCTCCTATAAACAGGTGTCTCTTGCTTTGTTGTTCAAATAAAGAATGAACTTTATCATTAGAGCATATTTCATAAACATTCATAATTTGACATTCGCATGTTTAGTTTGAGTAAAAGAAACTTTCAAGGGTTAATAGAAAGCCTATTAGAAGAACACAAAAGTGAAATTATTTCTAAACATTGTATTTACTAAGCCCATTTCATTAAGTTCTCGATCTGTAATTCATACATAACAAAAGCTATTAATCTAAAATAGGAGTTTTTTCTAGAAATTTAAATTTATGGGAATACTATTAAAGATTGATTCACCTAGTGTGATTATTTACTACTTTTGATTACCAAAAACAATAAAAACAACAACAAAAAACAGAATTAATTGTCCATATGATGTATGTAATTGGTACATTTAGCTTTAGGGTCATGGAGAAAGTTCCACCAAGAATAGTCTACCCTAACCTACACTTCTAAATTCTGAAAATGTTAGAGATTTGAAGTCTCCAACGATCTCTCTTTTTAAAAAGTGATCTGGAAAAAATATTAGACATATGCCTAAAGGAGATTTGTTTTAGTTAATATGACATTTTCCCAAAAGATGAGTGGCTGGAGAAGTTCGTGGTCACTCAGACCTATACATGTGTTTGGGAGATTTTAGTTGGAACTGGAAGGTAGTTCCTAGCTCTCTATGCAATGCACTTGTTATTTAATAGAAAAAAGGAACGTGGGTTGTCAACGATGAGCAATAAAAATCCTCTCCAAAGCATATGGAACAGAGATGTGGGCCAATTTTTGTTTTTTGATATTGTGGGTTTTTTTCCGGGGGGGTGGGAAGGGACAGTCAGGGGTATCCTTTTCATATTTATTTAACTCATAATAATCTTAGGAATTGCCTTTTGTTTATTTGATCAGAATTTAAAGATCAATATTTTTAAAAAGGCAGTGAACATTTATTTCTGATTACTTTTTGATAATTAAGTCATACTTCCATGTTGTACATTTTGTGATACTTGATCTGTAGGTAAGATGACAGGACAAATAAATACAAAGAGAATTTGAAGTCAAAAGACTTGCCTTGAATTCTGATGCACACGTTCAACATGGGATCTCAGGGCTGACCTTTTATGTGAATCTAAAGATGTACAGCAAGTATTTACCATAGAAATTGGGGAAAAGGGGGAAGGGGTAGTTTCATGGATAGAAAGTGTTGGATTTAGAGAATACACATCACAATATAATGCCCAAGTGATCAGTCAATTAAGTTCATTCTAATTTAACATTAATACAAAGTCAATGCAAAAAAGTTGTGAAGATCCAAAACAGGATGGTTCTACAAATTGTGCCACAATCTTGGGAACCCAGATCCACCCTTTCAGTATTTCATCTTGGTAAATTACATGAATCTATTACACTTTAGTCAGAATTTTGCCATGTTTATATTCATGGCACAAACAACATACAGGTGGCAACTTATAGATTGGAACAGTTAAGTGAGCAGGTGTGGGTCCAACTTTGTACGTAGCAATAGCTAGATTATAGGTGCTTACCTAGATTTCCTGCTCACTTATCCTCCAAGACCATCTAGGTGGTGGCCCCTAACCCTGTTCTGGCTGGGTTTCAGATTAAAACTTTCTGCTTAACTCCTGGTTGTTTATTTATCAATCGTTTCTGTGGCCTTTTTTGTTTTGAGAACTGTTTTTCAGTTCCAGTCAATACATGTGTCTGGAGTCTTATGCAAAGCAATATGCCAAATGTTATGAGAATGTAACATGTTGGCTGGTATTCAGTTTTGCCACATTCAGTTTTGGGGCTTCCTGACTCATTGAGGGTGATACATATGGAAATAATAAAAGCACACTATAATCAAGATTTTGAGAGCTCAGGAGTGAGGAGGAAGATTACTGTGGGGGTCTTCATGGAGGAGCTGTTATTTAAAAGTGGATTTAGATACGGGCAGGATTTTGGACAAGTAGAGAAAAGGGGGGCATTCCCAAGGCGGGGATACTCATGCTGGCATTGCTGTAGTTTTCCAAGAATTTCGGGGAGGGGCACTATAAGTCAGCTGTTGAAGGCATTGCCTGTGTACCTATTTCCTCTGTAGATATTCTTTTTCTGTGCCATCAGCAGATAAGTTAATTTATTGAATTACAGTGGACAGAATGACAACACATATACATTGGAACAGTTAAGTAAGAGCTGTGAGACTATAGAGGAGAAAGTGTTGTTTTTATGTCAGAAACATGGTTTAAGGTGATCACTTTGCAGTTATACATAAATTTAACTTTGACCGTTTAGGCAAAGGGGAAAAAAGCAAAAGCAAAGCACAATGGACATACCAATTACAAGAAACATAACAATTCTTTAGAGTAAAAAATGTTCTCTATTACTGATTTTTAAAAATTATGAAAATGTTCAAGTATATTCAAATACTCTAGTATAGTGAAGTTCTAGCTCCAACAGTTACTAATATTTTGCTCACCTTGTTTCATCTATCCCCCCCACCTTACTGTTAGGGAGGGGTGGTACTGTAATATTTTGAAGCAAATCCCAAATCACCTGTATTTCAGTATGTATGTCTAATTGATAAGGATATTTTTTACATATCTACTATATTATAATACCTAACAAAATTAACAGTAATTTCTTAATTATCCTACCCAGTATAATTTTCCTGACTTGCCCATGTATCTTTTGTATCGTTGGTTTATTTGAATCAGGCTCCAGAGAAGAGCCAAACATTTGACTATGTCTAGTGAGTTTCTTTTATTACTTAACATTCTCTACTGCCTTTCCTGCCCCCGCTCTGCTAATGCTATTTGATTTGCTGCAGAAACCCAATATTCTTCTTGTCGAGGGGCCCTTGTTCTGGGTTTGACTTGGTGATTCCATGTGATGTTTAACTTGTTCCTTCATCTCCTGTGTTTCCTACAGACTGATAGGTTTAGGAGCTTCAGTTTTTTTTTAAGGGGAGGAAAGGAGATCAAATATTTTTATAGATGGACCTTTGTACTTCCTATTGCATCCTATCATGAGACACATTGATGTCTGATTTTCCTATTTTTAATGATAGATCAGTGTTCCAAGTCATCAGCTCCAGTGTTATCTACTATGAATTTGTCCATCAACCTTTCACCTATGATTTTAATGGCTGTTGATAATTGTTGCCTAGATCCCTTATTTCATCAAGGATTACAAAATGATAATTTTCTACTTTTCTTTCTACATTTATTAACTATATGAATCTTCTATAAAAAACTTTCCCTTTCAACTATTTGGTTACCCTCAAATACAGGCTACGCAGTAAAGACAGGATAAATGTGCCATTCCCTTTCTTTTATTTACCAGTTTTGAGGGTATTGAGTTCTCACAAACTCTAAGGTGACCAATGAATTTTCTTTTTTAGTATTATAATTTTCATGGGTTTTAATGTTTTTATATTAACTGTATTATTGTTACTTGTACTACTATTAAATACATACTAACATATATGCAAACTTTAATTTGCATGTCAATTCATTGCAATAATTTTTCTTTTTTATGCCAAAATTGTACCATCTTAGGCCTGTGGGAGCCTTTCAGATTGGCTCCTATGTCTTTTTTGGCAGGACCTCATCCATCTTTGCTTTCTGAGGTAATATGCCCTAGGCTCAGCTCATCTTATATATTTTCCTGCTCCTTCATGGAGCCCTGGTTCCTTTTATTGGGAATGATCTTGTACTAATTTTTTAATAGCACTTTTATAATCAGGAAAAACTGTACATGTACATTGTAAATATTTAACATTAAGAAAAATTTAATATAGAACACACATTCTCACTACCCATTATTAACCTCTGATTTTTTTTCTCTTAGTCAACATATGTGTTTGCATATATAGAACACATGACTATTTCATATGCATATATACACCCATATGTATATATGGTGCATATAAATATGTATATGCACCTTTGTATGTAAAGTGTTTTCAGTTAAAAGGAATTGTGGGCATTTTTTCACATCAGTAGAAATCTTCAGAAGAATTGATTTTTAAAACTTGATTAGCTTCAGTTTTTTTTTAAGGGGAGGAAAGGAGATCAAATATTTTTATAGATGGACCTTTGTACTTCCTATTGCATCCTATCATGAGACACATTGATGTCTGATTTTCCTATTTTTAATGATAGATCAGTGTTCCAAGTCATCAGCTCCAGTGTTATCTACTATGAATTTGTCCATCAACCTTTCACCTATGATTTTAATGGCTGTTGATAATTGTTGCCTAGATCCCTTATTTCATCAAGGATTACAAAATGATAATTTTCTACTTTTCTTTCTACATTTATTAACTATATGAATCTTCTATAAAAAACTTTCCCTTTCAACTATTTGGTTACCCTCAAATACAGGCTACGCAGTAAAGACAGGATAAATGTGCCATTCCCTTTCTTTTATTTACCAGTTTTGAGGGTATTGAGTTCTCACAAACTCTAAGGTGACCAATGAATTTTCTTTTTTAGTATTATAATTTTCATGGGTTTTAATGTTTTTATATTAACTGTATTATTGTTACTTGTACTACTATTAAATACATACTAACATATATGCAAACTTTAATTTGCATGTCAATTCATTGCAATAATTTTTCTTTTTTATGCCAAAATTGTACCATCTTAGGCCTGTGGGAGCCTTTCAGATTGGCTCCTATGTCTTTTTTGGCAGGACCTCATCCATCTTTGCTTTCTGAGGTAATATGCCCTAGGCTCAGCTCATCTTATATATTTTCCTGCTCCTTCATGGAGCCCTGGTTCCTTTTATTGGGAATGATCTTGTACTAATTTTTTAATAGCACTTTTATAATCAGGAAAAACTGTACATGTACATTGTAAATATTTAACATTAAGAAAAATTTAATATAGAACACACATTCTCACTACCCATTATTAACCTCTGATTTTTTTTCTCTTAGTCAACATATGTGTTTGCATATATAGAACACATGACTATTTCATATGCATATATACACCCATATGTATATATGGTGCATATAAATATGTATATGCACCTTTGTATGTAAAGTGTTTTCAGTTAAAAGGAATTGTGGGCATTTTTTCACATCAGTAGAAATCTTCAGAAGAATTGATTTTTAAATGAGTTCACAATGTTCAATTATATTTCCTGGGGCTTTTTCCCTTTTTTCCAACTGTCTTAAGTAATGATTCAGCTGCCATCTTGATACATAAATCTAAGAGAAGCAGGTTTAAGAGAGAAGCATTTTTAAGTCTCCTGATACATAGTGAGCATATTGTCATATGAAAGACACTGGTTAATCTGATAGATGGTGCATTAAGAGTTGGAGTCAAAACCTTGGAAGTCCTTTCTCTTCCACTTTACTAACTAGCTTCATGGTGTTTGAACAAATTATTCAATATTTTTGTGCCTTAGTTTACTCATCTATAGAACAGAAAAAAAAATAAAACTTAGTAATGAATCAAAAGAGTTCTACTCTTTCCTTGAGAATCAAAAGATAGTTTGCTCATTCTACAGATATTCTACAAGTATGTTCTAGACACTGTTCCAGGGTCTGGGTATACAACAATGAATGAGTGAAACAGAGTCCTTTTCCTGGGACATATATGTCAGGTAATGGTGACGAGTATTGGAAGAGCAATGAAGCAGGATAAGGAGATGAGATTAGGGGAAAGGTGCTCTTTGGGAAACATTGGTCAGGGAAGCCCCTGTGAGTAAAATGAGGGAGAGAGCCATAGTGATCTGAGCGAAGAACTCTCCATGAACAGTATGGGGAATGTACTTAGGCCGGGCCCAGGAATGTCAAGCCAGACAGTGTGGCTAAAGCCTCGAGTGTAAGAGATGAGGACAAAGAGCAGTAGATCACAAGGAGCCTTGCAGGCCTTGGTCAGGAGTGTGGATTTTATTGTGAATGAAGTGAGAGGTCATTGGGGGAGGGATTAAACAGAGAAGTGACAGGGCTTTGTAAACTGTGAAGTGTAGTACTGTAGGAGAGATCTTACACTATTTAAAATATTGCTACTATTACCACCATGGCAACCATCTGATTTACCATCTAGGCTATTAAAAAAAGTCAGTCTAACTCCTGCATAGTATCCAGTGTTGCACATCATTGGCCCCTGAAAGTCTGATCAAGATACATTAATTGCAAAGCACACTTTACAGGTCGTCTTGTATGCTCTTGAACACTTAATTTTGGTTTTGACATAGTTGATGATGAGCTTTGTATATGGTAGCTTTGGTAATTAACCAAAGGTCCAGCTGCTTCTTAAAGCTATCCATGGTTTATTTTAATGGAGCTGAGTCATTGCATCTTATTTGCAGCTTAGAAGGGCATGTAGCCTATCCTTCCAAAAACTGAATCAAAACTTAGGTGCAGGTTTTAAAAGGATAAGATCACTCATCTTATATTGCTGTACAGTCTGTGTGGATACCTTTTTTTTTTTTTTTTTCGGTACGCGGGCCTCTCACCTTT
>NW_006789568.1:146492-170775 GCF_000442215.2 Lipotes vexillifer
CGAACCTATGTCCCCTGCATCGGCAGGCGGACTCTCAACCACTGCACCACCAGGGAAGCCCTGGATACCATTTTTAAAACCCATTTTGGCTCAGGAAACAGTAGTCATGAATCAGATTTTAGAAGGAAAAAAAAAACAAACATGTAATTATGCTTAACTGCTGTTTATTCAGATTTTACCATATGCAGATGCTGTTCTAAACACTTGAAACACATGCAATTCTTATACCAAGTTGTTAGGTCGCTATTGTTTCTCCCAGTTTAGAGATGAGGAAAGGGGGCTTAGAAAAGTGTAAGTCAGCTAAGGCATGGTGAAGCCAGGATTTGAACCCGGGTTATCTTTAAAGCCCATGTAATTAACTACTGTGCCTTATATAATTGCCCTACCTTACTATATGTGTAGTCTAGCACCTAACACAAGATCTAGCATGTTGTAGATATTTAATATTTATCTGAATCAAGTAACATTAACCCTAGAAGCAGGGGATTAGGTCTCAGAGCCAGCTATCTAAAAAATGGATTCAGATGTTTACTACATTTCACACTTTCCATGACTGCTTAATTAAGTACCTTGATAGTCCTCTGCAACAGTCTTATTATTGTATGTGGGGTTTTTTGTTTGCAGTTTTTGCATTTGACCATCCAGTTTATGAGTCAGATCTAACATATATGTTAGCACAGAGTCCTGTGAACTCAACTGTTTAGGAATGTGTTGTCATTCAGGAGCTTTTCTGTATTGTCTTAAAACATATACACCCATATCCATATATGCCAGAACGTTGTCTTCTTGATAGCAGCCACTCTTGGTGCCTTAAGTTTGTATGGTACATAGTGAGTGCACGGTTGGTACTTGAATGAATGAATGTCCTCATTAGTGGCTTATGGACCATTTGACTACTTTTCAATATTTATCAGTACATAGGTGACTAGAGTTAGCTGCATTTAGGGGTTAGGGGTATGTTGCATGAGCCCAAAGCAGTCAGATTGCCTAAGAAGGTCAGTGCCTAACAGTCCTAACTAATGGTGTTACCCTTCTAGTTTCCCGGTGGGTGTGTTCTGTATGTTCTCCAGCGGTTTCTTGGTATGGAGCTTTGTACTCTGAGGAATATTAACCTAACAGACCAGTGACTTGAAGTTTTTGTGCTTTGTAAGATGGAGGTGACCATTTCTGCTATCATCTGGTCTCCATCTGTTTTAGAGAAGAGTCGAGTCCCCATGCAAAAGACCACAAATACAGAGCAAGTGATAAAAAGAAAAATATATATCAAACTGTTAATACTAGTTGTCCCTGTAGGCTTTGCAGGTGATTATCACTTTCTACCTTGAGTAGTCCTTTAATGTTTGAATTTTGCATGATGAATAGTATAACCATTTTTTAAAAGCTAGAAGTTTAACACTCAGTGATGGACATAGATGCAGGAGTAGATAGAAAATCTTCAGTTATTCTGACTCCCAGCCTAGCCCTCTCCTCCCTACCCCAAGGATATAGAAGCTAGCTAAGGACTGTGCTTATGCAAACAGTGGCACAAAAAACAACCCCACCCACCTTTTTAAAGTGATTTCAGTGGGTCAGTAAATGTCCCAGTCATCGTGGCAACCAAATTTTCAAGAACATCTCCTAGGGGTGATATTGGCCCCACTGACAACCACTGCCCTTTGTGGAGAATAGCGAGGGTCTACCCTTGATGTCTGTAGGGACAGAGAGATTTAGAAAACAGAATTTACTGAAATTGTGAACTGATTATATGGAAGAGTTAATGAGTGGAAAGAGTCTGCTATGGTGACCAGGTTTTGTGATTGGGTGAACAATGGATCCATTCACTGTGAAGGGGAATTTAGAAAAATAAGTAGGACTTGGGGATGAGGTTTGAGTTGCCTTGAGGACATCTTTCGGGAGCAGTAGTTAGAAATGTAGGCTGATTGATCGGGGCTGGAGGTAGATTTCAGGTTGTTGAAAACGTGGGTAGATGAGATCACTCAGAGAATATAGGGTAAGAAGACAGCCAAGATAGAACCTTAAAGGACATCACCATTGGAATAAAGATGAGTCATTGAGTTAAAGGCAGAAAGAAAGGGCATTTGGAAAGACAGAAAAACAAATGTGTGACACCTAAGGGGTGTAACAGTGCTAAATGTTCCTGCAAATTCCTTTCATGCAGATTTAGCATGTTATTTCATAAATATTAATTTTAGTTTAAAAGCATGCTAAATTATTCCCCACCCCTGTCCTCCCTCCTCCCAATTTTCAAGTTAAATTTCCCCTCTAACTCTTCTTTACCTTTGGGATTCAGGCATACACCACTAATCAACCATCAGGAGCACGCTTACCGCCAGTGTGCAAGATGGTAGGCACGGGTTTCCACAGCCCTCTAAATGTGGGCAGTGGCTGGCGTTCTGCCAGTGGCATTGGTAGTTTTGACTCAGCCCAAGGAATCCTACTGAGGTTTATTATGAACCAATTTTTTTTTTGAAGGGATGGGGAAATGAGTATTTGAAAGCTAAATGAATTTTTTCAATTATAGTACATATTTTTGTCCATTTCCTTCATGAACTCTAGTTATGTCTGAAACATAGTTTAGGCAAAACATAGTTTAAGAAGAAATTTGAATGTACAGAATAGTTGAGTGGCAGTGAAAACCCATTTATCCATTTAGATTTAAAAATTAAGATTTTTACCATACTTGCAAGTTTGTGGTACTCTGGCTTAGAGGTAGTTGGCATATTTAGGGAACAGAAAGGACCTCAGCGTGGCTGGACCTCTGTGCGAGCCTCTGTGGGCTGTGCGAGTTGGAGATGGGTAAAGCTATGGTAGGGAATTTGGATTTTACCATAAGGGCAATGAAAAGTTATTGAAGGGCCTTACTCAGTGAACTCTTCCTGTTATTGTTCCCTAGAATTCTCTCAAACACGTATGACAAAGGAAGAAAGTGGGAAATGAGAGTCAGGCAGGTGAAAGGTGTCTTGTAACCATCTTATCCTTTGTTTAACCATTGCTACTTCCAGCTTTGGCATCTCCATACTCTTGGGATTGTCAGTTCCAAAACTCAGACATATACCTGGGTGTTTCACATCCTTCAAGGAGACAGAACCCTGTGAATAGTTCTTCTGCTTGATGGTGGACCAGGCCCCTTTCAAGGCACCGTCTCCACTCCTGGGAGAAAGCAGTGTGGGCTGGAGAGTTCGCTCTCAGTGGTGCCTTTGCTATCATTTGAGCACTGTTGGAAGGTCATGAGTTGTTCTGTGAAGGGATTCACTTCTATTGCTTGTAAGGACTGAAGTAAGGAGACTGAAGCTTCTTGTTCAACCCTTAAACTAAGTTTGTATGTGGTTCCAAATCTTCTTGTGGATTTCAGGTTGTTCTTTATTGTCTCTAAAATTAGTTAGTGATTCATGAAATCTAGGTTAGTCATCCGTATTTTTTTTTAGCTGTGTGTGTGTGTGTGTGTGTGTGTGTGTGTGTGCGCGCGCACACATGCACATGTGTGTAAATAGCTTTCTTACTTATAGATCATGATCAAAGTTTGCTGGTTTTATTGGCTCTGACTTTGGAGATGAGTAAGATTAGTAAATTGGCAGCCTTACTTTTCTGTGTCATTTAGCCTTCCATGGAAATGTTTTATGAATAGTACTTTTTATGTATTAAGGATAGATTGTTTTATATTATTCATTGATTTCTTTACACTTAGTTTTATGTTTATCAGATTATACATGTGAAATTGAAGGATGCAAATAGTTACAAAAAGAGCTTGTAAGAAAAATACCCGTCCCCCACTCTCTTCCTGCTCCCCAGAGGTACTCCCTCTTTTGATCAGTTGTTTTGGGATCTTTCTCCCCATCTTTAATGAACATGCTTATATGACACATCCATTGTGTGTGTGGTGTGTGCGCGCGCACACATGCACATGTGTGTAAATAGCTTTCTTACTTATAGATCATGATCAAAGTTTGCTGGTTTTATTGGCTCTGACTTTGGAGATGAGTAAGATTAGTAAATTGGCAGCCTTACTTTTCTGTGTCATTTAGCCTTCCATGGAAATGTTTTATGAATAGTACTTTTTATGTATTAAGGATAGATTGTTTTATATTATTCATTGATTTCTTTACACTTAGTTTTATGTTTATCAGATTATACATGTGAAATTGAAGGATGCAAATAGTTACAAAAAGAGCTTGTAAGAAAAATACCCGTCCCCCACTCTCTTCCTGCTCCCCAGAGGTACTCCCTCTTTTGATCAGTTGTTTTGGGATCTTTCTCCCCATCTTTAATGAACATGCTTATATGACACATCCATGATTTCACCATATTACTTATAACATTTGCCTCAATAGCTGCTTTTGTTTTCTTTATTAAAGTCAGGAACATGATAAATACTTAGTAGCTCTGTGCATATTAATCTAACATGTTTATTAAAACTTTTATTTCTTAAAGCATTTCTCAGCCTTTTAGCAATGTTCTAGGCACATGTATTGGCTACCTACTTGGTCTTCACTTACCAGCCATTCATGAATTTTAAACTTTTCTATGTTTTCAATTAATTATTTAAAAAGTTGGAACACTGAGTGGCATACATTAGCATAAGCTTAATGCAAAGCAAACTTAGACATAAGAAACAAATTCTAATGCAGAAGTTTTAAGGGGTATTATTTCCTTGTTTTTGACCCCCCAAATCTTAGTTGTGTTGATCAAGAATTGGTGGATTTGAGGACGTAAATGAAAGAAATAAAAGGATTTGTTTAATTATTGCACTCAGGCTTTAAAGTAAGAACTATATGATGTAGTTTTTATGTATACATTTTATAATAAAGTTATTTATATGTTCTTATTTATTCTTTTACTTTTTAATTATACTTAGCTGTATTTTTTAAACAATAAATAAAAAGAATATTTAAAGCGTGTGTATGAGGGGCGGGGAGGGCAGAGAGAAAATACAAGCATGTCATGAACAGCTTCAGCATTGGGATTGGATTGGAACCTGCTGAGGAGTGTCCACTTCTTGTTTTGGGTACTTCTTACTAACTGTATTTCCTCAAAGTATAGTTTTTTGTTTGTTTGTTTGTTTTGCGGTACGCAGGCCTCTCACTGTTGTGGCCTCTACCGTTGCGGAGCACAGGCTCCGGACGCGCAGGCTCAGCGGCCATGGCTCACGGGCCCAGCCGCTCTGCGGCATGTGGGATCCTCCTGGACCGGGGCACGAATCCGTGTCCCCTGCATTGGCAGGCGGACTCTCAACCCCTGCGCCACCAGGGAAGCCCAAAGTATAGTTTTATTAGTTTATATGTTCTGCAGAATCTTGACTGCCTAGTGTGTTAATTAAGAGGAATGATTGTGTCATGCTTCCCCTTTCCCTCAACAAAAGCATTTTATATATGTATTCTCTTCTGCAGCTGTACTCTTTTTGCTATGACCAATATTTGGTGTGTGGTAGGACTTTTTTTTTTTTTTTGGTAGGACTTTTTAAAACCCCCTTTGCCCTGGAAAGTCACTTCTTCCACCATTGAGCCAGAGCTGAAAATATCTCTGTTGCATGGCACCCTAACATTTCCTGCAAAATTCCATTAAACATTCCCACCTTTTACCCAGCATTGACTTGTAGCATCACTGCTATTATTTGTGGAGTACAAATAGGGAAGATTATGTTTTCATAGGACTTATCGTGAGTGTGAATCCACTCTGTTGATAGAGAAGCAGGCTGCATTGCCCCCTACCCTTCTTCAAAAAAATAAAATAATTTAAATAAATAAAAAGAAAAAAGTAATGGAAAAGAATGATCCAGAATTTGGGTCCCATCTTGCTAGGTAATCAGAGAGAAAATATAACAGCCACCTGTAGTTGATCCAAACGTCTTGTAGTAGAAAAAATATTTAGAAGTAAATTTAGAACCTGTGTTTGAGGACATATCCCTTTGGTTAATGAAGATGTGGTTTTAATGTGATCAAAAGAGGATTTATAAGCTGACAGAAGGTGAACTATATAGGTGATATTTGGGTATAGAGATTGGTCAAAACAGATCATATCAAAACATGTCAAGAAATAACATACTTGTTCATGATTTAGTTGTAAGCTCCTTGTTAGCATTCATTTGCATGTTCTTTTCCCCTAAATGTTTATTTGTAAACAGATATGCAGTTCACTGTATCTCATACTTTAGAGAAAAAACATTCCAATACTTTCTTCCAGTGAAGTCTTAGGCATAGGTCAAAGGAAGTGTTATGATGCTCTTCAACAGAGATATTTTATGTTGATGGGGGAAAAAAACCAAAGTAGGGTTGAGGTATCTGAGACCCACCTCTCCCCACTTTGGCAGAGGTGGGCAGTGGGTGCCAGGGATGGTTAAATACAGGAGTTTGGAACTCACAGTTTGAAAATCACTCATCTAAGTGATCTATAAGGTTCTTCAGAAAAGTGTTGTCTTTTGGTATCTTATATGAGATTGTTTAATGCCTGTGAGTGTAACTTATTTTAGTTTATTTAGTGAAAGAAATTGTAACTTCTGACATGTTCCCAAGTTACTTTCATTGCTTATCTTGTTAACTTTGTTTTTTCATGGTGACTTTTTGGAATAGTTGATGTCCTCCTTTTGCATGATGTAATATTGTGGTTTATGTGGTTGAAATGTTGTTTTCTGCTACCTGCAAAATTTTAAGAACTTCCAGAAGTTCATTGTCCCCAGAATTTGTCCAGTGAGTTCCGTCATGGGATATAGTCATATCCAGGCAGAAAAAGTACACATTGAAACCGTCACTTAAAGAATTTGAGGATCTGATGGGAGATTTGTCCAAGGCTCTGTCCCAGGTTCTCTCCAGCCCTGAGACCATAGGATTGACCGAAGAGGAGGAAGGGTGTACCCGCAGGATGCTTAGGAGGAAGCAGCAGCAGTATGAACACTGGAAAAGGCGCATCTGGAGAGACCTAGAGAGTGGGTCTGTTGCTAGTGCTTTTTGGCTAAGCTCCTTACCTAACTTTTTACCTCAGTTTCCTCAACTGTGGAATAGAGATAACTATTAATTGGAGGTATAGTGTGGTGATTAAGGTCGCTTTGGATCAAGACAGACCTGAGCTGGTTTTACCCCTTAGTAGCTTGAGGCAGTTTCTTAACGTCATTCAACTCATTCAGTGTTACCTGTAAATGGGAGTAGAATAACGTCCTTGGGGAATTGTTTGAAAAAATCCCATAGATGATGGATTCAGTTGCTTAATAGGGGGCCTGGCAGTGCTAGTTACCCTCCATCATCAGCACCATCATGTTCCTCCTCAAATGGGTGGTTAGGAGAGCAGGGGATTAAAAAGGTATTTTGAAAAGTACAAAGTGTTCTGTAATTTTATTATCATTTCTTATATATTTGTGGGTTTCCTAGTACTGATTTTGAAAGCGATGTAAAGTAACTTTCTCAAACACTGTTTTTCTTCTCAGATTAGGGTTTAGAAAGTATGTCTTCTATCCACCTCACTTTTTCTCACTTGTACCATGTGCTGTGTCCCCAGGTGAAGCAGGCAGAGCGCAGTGAGGCGCCGGTCGCTGCCGCCATGCCGTTCCCATTTGGAAAATCTCACAAATCTCCTGCAGATATAGTGAAGAACCTGAAGGAGAGCATGGCCGTGCTGGAAAAGCAAGACATTTCTGACAAAAAAGCAGAAAAGGTATGTATTTGGCTTTATTTTATATTTTTAATCTTTTGATTAGGAGCAAATGTAAGACAAGTTATGAGGTGATTCTAAAAATCAGTAAATCCCAATTTGGGTTTATTTGGGGTTTTTAAAATTTAGTCCTAAAGTGGCATTTGCTGGTGCTTAAACACCACGTGTTTTCTCCTGTACTGCCATCTAACAAATACATTTTTGACTTTTTCTCAGTTTTTCATTTGAGGTTTTCAAGTTTATTTAAATTTCGGGGTTTTCTTTTTTCATTGTTGATGTAGTTTATGTCATTTCTGAAATCAGTGTTTCCACTGGTAGTCCTCTTAGGGAGAGAACCGCTCCTGATTTGCTTTCTGTGTTTCTCTGGATCCATGACAAGTATCTTCTTCTACCCAGTCACCACAGTCCAAAACCTGACTTTCATACCAGTCTGTACCCCCCCCCAAAATCATCTTTCAATAAATAGTATGAACCCCGACTTCCTAAGGGGTTTATGTGGGGGGGTTATGTAGTAGGACTTCCATTCCTACTTCACGAAAATCCTCATGACCTTTCTTATGGACCTTAGCAGTAGCCTCTTTAGGGTTCTTTCTGAAATATCTCCCCTGCTTTAAACCTTCAGTTCAGCCTTCTCACTAGCACACGAGACCCTTTGTGACCTGGCCTGTACTTCTCTAGGTGAATTTCAACCCCTTTCTGCCTTTTTCTGTATAACAATCTCAGCTTGTCTCTGTTCATTGAAAGCAATTAATAGCAAACAATTAGCCATACTGTCTTTGTCTTGTTTTCACCCCTGCACCATTTTCCCCTCAGCCCCCATCCATTTTTCAGAACCACGCAATTCATTTCTTTTTCCCGTATGGCTTCCCAGAATATTCCCTCTCCCGGCCTTACCCTTACACTCTAAAATGAATCTACCATTTGGCCACCTCCTTTGGAAATGGCAGGAGTGCTGCCATCTTCAACATGATTTTATTTGTGTCATATTTTTGTCTTCCTTACTAGACCTTGAGCTCTTTGACCCATGTGTCATTTCTGGCCCACCTGTGCCCTCCACAGTACCTGTCTCCCATGGGCTGGATGCCTGATGATTCATTGGATGAGTGTTTTGATTGGAACAGGATTTTCCATCCTATCTTTTATTTTAGCAGCTTGTTTTTTGTTTTGAGTTGACACTTAAACTGCTTAATTTCTACCATCTTTTTAAGTCTAAGACTGTGGTTTACCTGTATTCTTATAGAGAAAGGAATTTCGCACTCGTGGGATTAAGATTTGTAATTATAGGCTATTTAGTTGTATCTTTCTGTCATTGGAAGTAATCTACAGTTAGTGAAATTTTCTATAATTCAACTTTACTTCAGATCTTCCATGGAAATTCTAGACAGTTTCTTGCGTACCTTAGTAAGAGATGTAGATAAATGTTAATAATATGATGAAACTAACTTCTTTTTTTAAAGATGGCTGTTATGTTATTTTGGTTGAAGTATATGAAGAAAATCTGGCCTCATACAGATGTGTAATTGGAAAAGAGAGTATTTTAATAGCCTTTCAGATAATTTTGAATATTTTTGATACCACAGCAAAATTCAACAGTTGATAGTTTCTTGGTTGTAATAGACTCAAACTGTATAAATGAACTTTTTGTACTCAGTACTTTGAAAAGGTCCTTTATCCATGCATGACTTTGTAACATGCACTGGTCATTTAGAAAATATTGGATCACTGAGTTACATACATCTTCCAAATGTTGACACATTATTCAATATCAAAAATTCACATTTTAAAATACCACCACTGTGATCTCATCAGAAAAGTATAAGTTTTGGAAAGTGGTCAAACTTACTTATGTTGTATTCAAATTTCAAAATTCAAATCTGGCAACAAATACTGTCCGTTGGTTGTTTTCCTTAAGGAGACAGGTTCACTTTGTTTATTTTTGAGAAAATGTCTGCCAAATATACAAGCCGGAATAATTTGTCAGTTTTTCTTTCAAGGAAAAGTGATGTTCCATAAAGAAAATAGTTTGTTCAGCTCATAGCTCAAACATTATCATACAAGTACTTTTCTTCAAGACAAGCAGTCATACTTCAGTAAGAGGCAGAAGGTGCTTTATGTGTACTTCCTATTTATCACACCAAGTGTTAAAAAGTTGTATGTATACTCAGGTCAAAGTTTAATAAAATGAATTTTTTTTCCTGCTTTCTCATGACACTCTTAAGTGAAACAGTTTTTTTGTTTTTTTTTCGTTACGCGGGCCTCTCACTGTTGTGGCCTCTCCCGCTGCGGAGCACAGGCACCAGACACGCAGGCTCAGCAGCCGTGGCTCACGGGCCCAGACCGCTCCGCGGCATGCGGGATCCTCCCAGACCGGGGCACGAACCCGTGTCCCCTGCATCGGCAGGTGGACTCCCAACCACTGCGCCACCACGGAAGCCCGTGAAACAGTTTTTTGAAGCCGAGTGCATGATGATGAAAACTACAACGATAACTACTACAGTTTGTTGTCACTGCCTTGACTCAGGCTAGAGGTCAACACCATCAGTGCAAATGGCAACAGTGGAAAAAGGCAAATTATGTGTTTACATTGATATGAAAGCAGTTTTGACCTCATGGACCCCTTGAAAGGGTCTCAGGGAACCTTTTTTGGTAACACAGAGGTTGAGAATTCCTGCTCTAAACCTAAGCAAGAATAGACATCCTGCTAAATTTAAAGCAAAGAATATTAGTTGAATTTATGAAAAATAAATTTTATTTCAAAGGAAGGGGACAACTCTGAAGATTGAGGAGCAATCAGTGCAAATTACTTATCCTGAAATAGATTAGAAATAGGGAGGAAAACCCTGAACTTTCTGATTCCACTGGCTTATCAAGATTCAGAAGGAAGTAGCACTAATGCAAATGGTGAAGAGGGAATGAGACCTGAAAACAATGGAAAGATGAAAATATAACCTCTAAATTAAAAACCATGAGAAGCAACTTCGACATCATACTTAAGACTGAAAACTTGAATGTAGTCCCATTAAAACCAGGGTGCTTGCTATGACTTTTTATCTAGAGTTGTTCTGGAAATTCTAGGCAATGCATAAAGAAACAGTTTAGAAATAAAAAACACAGCTATTTAAAATAAAGAGGGGAAATTACAATGTTGAGATATTCATATATCTTTACAAAACACAAGAGAATCAGTGTGAAAATGAGAGTTCACTAGGGCAGCTAAATACAAAATGCATAGCTTCCCTAAATACCATCAAGACGATCTAGAAATTGTAATTTTTTTAAAAAAAGTATTTTATTTACAGTAGCAACAACAAAAAAGTAAGGTGTCTGGGAATACTTTCATCAGGAAGTATGCAGAACCTATATGAAGAGAACTATAAAATCTTATTCAGAGGTACAAAAGAATACTTGGTCCATGTTATTGGATGGAATATAGTTAAGATGCCATTTCTTATCAAATTAATTTTTAAGCTTAAAGCAGTTCCATTCAAATCACAGCAGGATCTTTTTGTACCTTGACAAAAAATGATTCTGAAGTTGTGGAAGAGTTAATAAAGTAGCTACAAAGTTGTGCTGGAATTTAAGGAATATGAATTCTACTTTGTTTTGAAGCAAAACACACATTTCACACATCCACTCACAGTCTTTCCAATCATGGTTAATGATACGCCATCCTTCTAGTTGTTCAGGCCAAAAGTCTTGAGTCATTCATGACTCCTTTCACACTTCCCAGATCCAATTCATGAGCAAATACATCCACTTTATTGCAGGGGGGAAGGGGGTTGTTAAAAAGCCAGACTCTAATGACCACTTCACCCCGTTTTCTTAGTCACCACCTGGGTCTGAGCTACCATTATCTTTGCTCCGGATTACTGCTGTATTCTTCTCCCTTGCCTTTCCACAACCATAGTGATTCTTTCAAAACATGAGTCAAATAATATTTCCCTTAGAGTAAAAGTCAAAATCCTTACAAGGGCTGAACTAAGTTCTACAGGTCAAATCCTGCCGAGGCCTGTTTTTGTAAGGCTCATGAGCTAAGAATGGTTTTTACATTTCTAAAAGGTTGGTTTAAAAAGCAAAGAAGATTATGCAACAGAGACTTTATGTGGCCTATAAAGCTTAAAATATTTCCTGTCTGATGCTTTTACCAAAAAATAAATGCCCACCCTTGCCCTGGTCAGTCAGGCCCGTGACCTCAGTGGTCCCTTCTCCTAGTATTCCCCCCCCATTGGCTTGCTTTTCCTTGTGTACTTCAGTCACACTCCTGCCTTATGGGTTTTGCATTGGGCTGTCCCCTTTACCTAGAATGTTCTTTCCCCAACTCTCTGCTTGGCTAAGTCCCTTATTGCCTTCAAGTCTTTGCTCAAATGTCACTTTTCACCCAACCCCCTATTTAAAATGCAGCCTAGTCCCCGGCATTCCTGTTACCCCCGGTCTTGCTCTGGTTTTCTGTGTATCACTTAACACCTTTAATATACTTAATGATTTTTGTTTGTTTGTTTTTACTAGTTCTTCCCTCTTTTAGAACATAAGCCTTCCAAAGACAGCTCAATAATTATTTTTTATTTATTGAAAATGGAATACAGAGTTAACATACTTCTGTCAAGGTAACTCTTCTAAACTCTTAATTTCTACTGAATAGGATAAAACATGTATTACTGAGAATGTTGCAATAATTTGTATGTTGAGTTTATGACCAATAGGAGGGTATCCCAGCCAGATATCTTCTGAACTTTATGATGGTGACCAAATATCTCATTCCCTTGTAGTGCTACCACCCACAGAAATAGTGAGATAAATGACCCTTCTCAAGAGATCTACCCTGTTGGTCCTAGTATCTTCCATATAGTTTTGTGTTTATTAATTATCTTCCCCTGTAATTCAGGATGCTTAGTGGACACTTTTCCTGATTGGATGAATAATTATACCCAGTGGATCTGATTAGTGGATTACTCTGAGCACCTAGGCAGGGTTTTGGTGATCTGTTGTAGGATACTGTCCCCAACTTTAATTGTCACTGATTTATCTGAGGAGAATTAAAAGGTTTAATTAGCAGAGCTTGTGAATGATAAAAATTGGAGAAGGATAGAAAACTCTACAGGTGACTAAATCAGGCAGCAAAGAAGGGTCAGTTAGCTGGGGGTAGTGGGGCAGGAGTTGGAGGAAGGACATGATTGTAACTGATAAAATGCAGTACAGATAAAAGTATAGCTGTGTACTAGGGTCTAAACAGATGAGATACCAAAGGAGAAAATACAACATAATTACTAAAAATATTTGATTAAACCAAAAGAAGGCAGAAAAAGAGGGAAAAATGGCTTTAAGGAACAGATGGAACAAATGGAAAACAAAGAGCAAGATGATAAACTCAAATGTACCATATCAGTAATCACATTAAGTATAGATGGTCTGAACACCCCAATTAAAAGGCAGAGATTGTCAGGTTGGACAAAAAAGTCCTATCTGGATGGACCTAGAGATTATCATATTACGTGAAGTAAGTCAGACAGAGAAAGACAAATACCATATGATATCACTTACGTGAAATCTAAAAAAAAAAGGATATAAATGAACTTATTTACAAAACAGAAGTAGACTCACAAACATAGAAAAAAAATTCATGGTTACCAAAGGGGGTGTATAGCAGGGATAAATTAGGAGTTTGGGATTAACATACACACATTGCTATATATAAAACAGATAAACAACAGGAATCTACTGTATAGCACAGGGAACTGTATTCAATATCTTATAATAACCTATAATGGAAAAGAATCTGAAAAAGAATATTATATATATGTATAACTGAATCACTTTGCTCTACACCTGAAACTAACACAACTTTGTAAATGAACTATATTTTGATTTTTAAAAATGGTTAGGGCTTTCCTGGTGGCGCAGTGGTTGAGAGTCCGCCTACCGATGCAGGGGACACGGGTTCGTGCCCCGGTCCGGGAGGATCCCATGTGCCGCAGAGCAGCTAGGCCTGTGAGCCATGGCCGCTGAGCCTGCGCGTCTGGAGCCTGTGCTCCGCAATGGTAGAGGCCACAACAGTGAGAGGCCCGCATACCGCCAAAAAAAAAATGGTTAAAAAAAAAAAGAAAAAATCCTAACTATATGTGCCTACAAGAAATGCACTTAAAGTGACAATGACACAATTAGGTTACAAGTAAAAGGATGGAGAAAGATATACCATGTTAACACTTGTCGAAAGAAAACTGGAGGGGCTCTATTAATATCAGACAAAAATAGATTTCAGAGCAAAGAATATTATCCAGGATAGTTATTTCATGATAAAATAGGGGTCAGTTAATCCAAGGGACATAACAATCTTAAATGTTTATGCACCTAATAACAGCTTTAAAATAAAGCAAAAACTGATAAAACTAGAAGATGAAACAATCAAATCCACAGTTATAATTGGAGATTTCAGTACCCCAATCTCAATGACTGATAGAAGAAGTAGGCAGAAAATCAGCTAGTAAAAGGCTAAATGTATGTGACATATACCTGTGATCACAATGGAATTAAATTAGACATCAGTAACAGAAAGAGCCTTGGAAATATTCCAAAATATTTGGAAACTAAATATCATACTTACAAATAATTCATGGATCAAAGTTATTTGAGTGGAATAAAAACATATCAGAGCTAGTGAGATGTTGCTAAAGCATTACTCAGAAATTTTATAGCACCAAATGGATATGATAGAAAAGAAGAAAGGTCTCAGCTTCTACCTTAAGAAAGTAGAAAAAGGAGAGCAAATTATAAAGTAAAGAGAAAGGACATAAATAAAGATCAAAGCAGAAATTAGTTAAATAAAAGCCAGAGAAAACAATAAAACCAAAACTGGTTCTATCAGAAGTTGAATAAAATTGATAAAATCTAGCTAAGACTCATCAGGAGAAAAAAACAATTACCAATATCTGGAATAAGAGAGCTGACATCACTACAGATTCTACAGGTATTAAAAGGGTAATAAGGAAATATTATGAACAACTATTTTCCCATAAATTTGACAACTCAGATGAAATAGGCAAATTCCTTGAAAGACACAAATGGCTCAAGCTCACTCAAGAAAAAAATAGATAACCTTAATAGCCCTGTATCTATTAAAGTAATTCAAGATTTAGTTAATAATCTTCCCACAAAGAAAAATCTAGGCACAGATGGCTTCACTAGAGATTTCTACCAAACATTTAAGGGAAATATAACACAATTTCTACACACACTTTTCCAGAAAATTTATGAGGAAGGAATAGTTCTTAACTCATTCTATGAGTCCACGATTATCCTGATACCCAAATCAAAGACATTACAAGAAAACGATAGACTAATATTCCTCATGAACATAGACACAAAAATTCTAAACCAAATTTTAGCATTCCTGATAAAAACTCTGCAAACTAGGATAGAAGAGAACTTCCTTGACCTAGTAAAGGGCATCTATAAAAACCCTATGGGTAGAGAATGGACTTGAGGACAGTGGGAGTGGGAAAGGTAAGCTGGGATGAAGTGAGAGAGTGGCATGGACATACATACACTACCAAATGTAAAATAGCTAGTGGGAAGTAGGTGCATAGCACAGGGAGTTCAGCTCTGGGCTTTGTGACCACCTAGAGGGATAGGATAGGGAGGGTGGGAGGGAGACGCAAGATGGAGGTGATATGGGGATATATGTATATGTATAATACAGCTGATTCACTTGTTATAAAGCAGAAACTAACACCATTGTAAAGCAGTTATACTCCAATAAAGATGTTAAAAAAAATCCTACGGGTAGCATTATACGTAATGGCGAAAGGCTCATTTATCTCTAAGATCACTAATAAGACAGGAATGTCCACTTTCACCTCTTCTAATTCAACTTTGTACTTGGAGATTGCAGACTATGCAGTCAGGCAAGAAAAAGAAATAAAAGGCATGGAAAGAAAGAAGTAAAAACTATTGACGACATGATCACCTACTCAGAAATGCTGAAGGAATCTACAAAAAATGTAGTTGAGTTACTGTATGAGTTTAGCAAGGTTACAGGTTATAATATTGATATACAAAGAGCAATTGTATTTCTCTATAGTAGCAATGACAAAACCAAAGTTGAAATTTAAGAGTATCATTTGGAATAGCATCAAAAAATATGAAACACTTAGAGATACTCTGACAAAAGAAATGAAAGACCTGCACACTAAAAACTACAAAATATTGCTAAGAGAATGAAAGACCTTAGTAAGCGAGAGATACACCTTATTCATGGGTTGGAAGACTCAATATTGCTAAAATGTCAGTTCCCTCCCAAATGATTTATAACTTCATTGTGATCCCAGCGGACTTTTTAATAGAAATTGACAAGTTGGTTCTAAAATATATATGGAAATGCAAAAGACCTAGAACAAAACAGCTTGGAACAAAAAGTTGGAGGGTTCACACCATCTGATTTCAAGAATTATAAAGCTGGAGTAATCAAAGTAGTGTGATATCAACATAAAGACATATTAGATAGACAAATAGATCAGTAGAACAGAATAGAGAATCCAGAAAGAAACCTACACATGTATGGACAATTTTTGACAAAGGTGAGAATGCAGTTCAGTGGAGAAAGGAAAGTAGTTTCAACAATTGGCGCTGAAACAATTTGATAGCCACGTGCAAAAAATATGTTGGACCCATGCCTCATACCATATACAAAAATTGATTCAAAATGGATCACACAGCTAAATGTAAAACCTAAAATTATAAAGCTTATAGAGAACAGGAGAAAAATCTTCATGACCTTGGGATAGGCAAAGAATTCTTAGATATGACACCAAAAGCATACTCAGTAAAAGAAAAAAATAATAAATTGGAATTCACCAACACTAAAACCTTCAACTCTTCAGAAGACACTGTTGAAAGAATGAAAAGACATGTCACAGACTGAGGAAAATTTTTGCAAAGCATATATTTGATAAAAGATTACATTGAGAATATGTGAAGAAATCTCAAAAAGAAAACAAACAATCCACTAAAAAAAAAAAAATGGATTAAGTATACAGTTCACCAAAGCTGATACACAGATTTCAGATAAGCACTTGAAAAGATATTAATCTTAGGAAATTGCAAAGTAAAGCTACGATGAGATACCACTTCATACCTATCAGAATGGCTAAAATTGAAAATACTGGCTATATCAAATGCTGGTGGTTATGCAGAGCAACTGGAACTGCTGGTGGGAATGTAAGATAATACAACCACTTTGGAACAAAGTTTGGCCGTTTCTTATCTAGCCATTTCACTCCTAGGTATTTACCCAAGAGAACAAGAAATATATGTCCATACAAAGACTTCTACATAAATGTTCATAGCAACTTTATTTGGAATATCCAAAACAGGAAATGGCCCAGGTCTGTGAATAAACCAGTTGTGACACATCCATAGAATAGAATACTACTCAGCAATAAAAAGGAATGAACTACTGCTGTACACAACAACATGAATGAATCTCAAAATAATTGTGTTAAGTGAAAGAAACCAGACTATAAAGAGTACATAATGGGGCTTCCCTGGTGGCGCAGTGGTTGAGAGTCCGCCTGCCGATGCAGGGGACATGGGTTCGTGCCCCAGTCCGGGAGGATCCCACATACTGCGGAGCGGCTAGGCCCGTGAGCCACGGCCACGGAGCCTGTGCTCCCCAACGGGAGAGGCCACAACAGTGAGAGGCCCACGTACCGCAAAAAAATAAATGAATAAATAAATAAATAAAACACAGCGACTTTATTAAAAAAAAAAAAAGGAGTATGTAATGTATGATTCTGTTTATACAAAACTCTATGAATAGCCATAATGACAGAAAACAGATCAGTGATTGCTTTGGGGTTGGCAGGGATGTATGTGGAGGGTTAGAGTGGGGTTGGTGGTATGAGGGGATTACAGTGGAATCATGGTGGTGATGGGCATGTTCACTGTCTCGAGGGCTTCAGAGGTGTGTACAAAAGACCAAAGTTATCAAATTGTACTCTTTTAAATATGTGTGCTTTGTTGTATGTTAATTATAACTCAATGAAGAGAGAAAAAGACTATCCGTGTACCAACTGAGATATAGGTGGCTTAGAAACCACAGATGTTTGCCCTGAGAATAAATAGATCATGTAATAAAACACCTAAAAAAGACTATTGAAAACCTAGGTTGCAATAATAGAAAAACATTAAATTCAAAGTGATCATCTTCTACTCTGTGTAGATAAGTCCATATTTGAGGATGTAGAGAAACCAGAGTGTATTGAGAGGGGAGTGACCAGGTTAGTACAGAAATTCAAAGTTCTGCCGTAAGAAACAGTTGAATGAACTGGAGATGTGATGTAGAGAAAGAATAAAATTTGAGCCCTAGAGCTCTTAGTAAAATGTTTTTAGGGGATCATCTAATATCAGATAAGGGAAGCTTCCAGACAGTGACAGGAGATAGAATTAAGGCCCCGTGAGTGGAGGAAAAACAGGGAGTCCAATTTCATCCTGATATTAGGGAAAATAATAAGTAGAAGTTGGCTTCCATGGGAGATCGCAAGGTTCCTGTTTCTGGATGTGTATTGGTGTGGGCTAGGTGGTCACTTAGGTCTTTTAGAAGACCTAAGTCTTCTAACACATTGTTATATCCAACGCCATATTTTGCAAGGTGCATTTGTAGAGAATAGGCCTCCGTCTTATTTTGAGGTAGAATTATTTGTTGTTATTATTCTCACGATCCACATGAAGAAAGCTCTTGTTTCCTAGAACACCTGTTATATTAGAATCGGAGGTGGTATTCACTCCTAGCTCTGCCAAACCCATGGTAAAATTTTGTCTGTTTTTGCTTTATTCATTATATCCATGGGCATTTTCTCATTCATTTCTTGTGATCTTGTAGACAAAATGATAAATATAACGTTTGAGTGTTTCTTTCTTTGTAGTGTGTTGATGTTTTTACTTGTTCTGTATGGTACACAGTTGCCATATTAAGACTTGTCTATAATACAAATAGATTACTCCCTTAGGAACTGTGCCATACCTTTTAAAGAGAATTTGAAAACTACTTTCCTTATACTTTTAGAAAACACGGTTTATCTTACCATCCCTATTTTTAGGTAATTGGGGCATGGGAGTGGGGTGGAGTGGAATTTGTTCTTTCATTGCTGACAGCCCCATAGATCTGCATACATAATGACTGGTTACACACTCTGCCCACTGCATGCTATGTAAAGAAGGTATAGCTGCCTTGTTCAGCTTATCCTTGGTTCCCTTCATCACTGTGAATGCATGTGTTCACAGTGTTGAATAGCTATATTCACTCATTTCATGAGAGGAGTAAGTTTGCTGGCATATTTAAGAGGGGGGAAGGGAATAGCCTTTTCATAGCATAGCCATTTAACAGTGACTCATGGTTACTAAACTTGTTTAGAGTAATCTTTGACACCAGAAGGTTATTAATAGGTTTTTTTTTAGTCCATGATCTTTCAGCTTAGTATACTCAGACATTTTCTTTAGTGGAGAGACACATATGTGTGTAGGATTTTTTTTTTTTAATTTAGAAATTAATATGATAATAGAATTGGTCTCATTATTAAGTATTTGGCACCAGCAATATTTCTCAGTTTACTTTTAGATTCCATCTCACATCCTTTATCTTAATTTACTTTAAGAACTTCCTTTTTTAAATGAGATCATCTAATCCCTTTTTGAGAATGAATATTTAAGGCAATAAAATAGATTGATATATATTTAGAGGACTTTGTTTAAAATGATTCTTTTGCTAAAGAGTGGGTATAGTGGGATAGGGAGGGTGGGAGGGAGGGAGATGAAAGAGGGGAGAGATATGGGAACATATGTGTATGTATAACTGATTCACTTTGTTATAAAGCAGAAACTAACACACCATTGTAAAGCAATTATACTCCAATAAAGATGTTAAAAAAAAAAAAGTGGGTATAAAGAAACTCAAAAAAAGAGAAGAATATAAGACAAAATAATAAATGATTTAAGCCCCCTCCTCCTCAAAAAATCTGGGTTCTTTGAGGCATTTCTCAATAATAATAATTAGTTACGTGTAAATTATAAGTTACGTGTAAATTATACACTTGATTGTGTAAACTAATAGGGAACAGAAGCAAGGAAAATTCTGCTTAATCATTTCAAAATTGTTTCTAGAAAAGATGACTATAAAGAATGATTTGCATTTGAATTATGTTTTCTTATGCTGAGCTCCATCCTTACAGTAGTTAGCAGGACAGTTTTTTTTTTTGCAAAAGATAACAATAGGAGTAATTACTGTCATCACTTCCATTGTCATCTTTTGCAGAAGATTCCCAACTTGATTGAATCCATAGACATTTTAGTGCCCTTATATATATGTGGGCAGATAGATGGACACGTGGATCAAGTTTTGTCCCTGTTCTTAAGGAGTTTATAATCTAGTAGAGGAAATAGGTATGTAAAACAGCGTAGTGTAGAGATACTTGGAGGTATGAGTGAAATTCTGTGGGAACCAAGAGGATAAAGCAGTTACTACCTCTGTCAGAGACGGGTACATTAGATAGCATTAGGTGACATTTGAAGTGGTTTAAAGGTGTTTGGCAGGCAGAGAGTGAGAGGGAACAGAATGTGAAACAGACTAAAGCATGGCATATCCAGAAAACAGTGACAAGTTTAGGGTGACTATAGGAGTTACTAGAGGAGAATGGTAGGAAGTGAAGCTAGAGATGTAGATTGTGGTAGATTGAAAAGCACCTTATATACAACCTAAAGATAGACTGAGGGAGCTGAAGAAATCTGTGGTTGTTGTTGTTGTCCTGCTTTGTTTTAAATCTTTATTGTTAGATAATTTTTAATTCACAGGAAGGTGCAAAAAAGTATACAGGGCGATCCCATGTACCTTACACCCAGTTTCCCTCAGTGTCAACATCTTACATAACTATATACAGTATCAAGACCAGGAAGTTGACATTAGTGTAGTCCACAGGCCTTATTCACATTTCACCAGCTTTACAGTTTTGTGAGTGTATGTGTGTAGCTCTGTGCAGTTTTATCACACGTGTAACCACTACCACAATCAAGATGCAGAGCTCTTCCATAACCGCAAGGCCCCCTCCTGCTATCCCGTTATAGCCATACCCATCTCCTCTCTCCCATCTCTAAGCCTTGCTGGCAACCACTAATCTGTTCTCCCAACCTATAATTTTGTTATTTCAAGAATGTTTTGTAAATAGAATCCTATAGTATGTAACATTTTGAGATTGGCTTTTTTGCCCATTCAGCTTAATCCCCATATATCTGTGCAAGTAGTTGTGAATATCAATAATTACTTTTGATTGCTGAGTAGTATTCCATTCCATGAATGTACCATAGTGTGTACATAGGGTAAATGTTTAACCATTCACCCTTTGAAGGACATCTAGAGTGTTTCCAGTTTGGGCTATTACAAATAAAGCTACTATGAACATTTTCATACAGGTTTTGTGTGAGCATAAGTTTTCCTTTCTGTAGGATAAATGCCCAAGAGTACAATTCTTGGGTAAGATCATGTTTAGTTTTTTTGTGTGTGTGGTACATGGGCCTCTCACTGCTGTGGCCTCTCCCGCTGCGGAGCACAGGCTCTGGACGCGCAGGCTCAGCGGCCATGGCTCACGGGCCCAGCTGTTCCGCGGCATGCGGGATCCTCCCGGACCGGGACACGAACCCGTGTCCCCTGTATCGGCAGGCGGACTCGCAACCACTGCACCACCAGGGAAGCCCCATGTTTAGTTTTATAAGAAACCCACCAACCTCTTTCCCATTACATTCCCACTAGTAATGTTTCAAAGTCAGAGATGGGGTGAGATTGGAAGTGTTGTAAAGATGGACATAATGGCAAAAGATTAACTTGGTAAGAGGACTCTGATGACAAGGAAAGCTTAAGGGTAAGGAGGAGAAGCAAGATGTGAGACTAGATTTCTGAGGGAGGATTGAAAGGATTTGATGGGTGTCCACATTTAACTTCAGGTTCACATATCCTTTGGCCTTTCCTTCTACATATCCTTTGGCCTTTCCTTCCTTTCCTTTCAGAGCATGAGTGAATAAACTGTGGCCCAGGTCAGCCCATTACTTGATTTTGTAAATAAAGTTCTGTTGGAACACAGCCATACCCATTCATTGACACATGGTCTGTGGCTGTTCTCCGGCTGCAGTGGCAGAGTTGAGTAGTTGTGACAAAGACGATATGACCCACAAAAAGAGAGCTACCTACATATCTAACGAAACTTGATAAGATACTTCTTTTAAAATTTTATTTATTTATTTTTGACTGCGTTGCATCTTGGTTGCAGCGTGCGGGCTTCTCATTGCAGTGGCTTCTCTTGTCGGGGAGCACAGGCTCTAGGCTTGCAGGCTTCAGTAGTTATGGCGTGCGGGCTCTAGAGCACAGGCTCAGTAGTTGTGGCGCACGGGCTTAGTTGCTCTGCGGCATGTGGGATCTTCCCGGACCAGGACTCGAACCTGTATCCCCTGCACTGGCAAGTGGATTCTTAACCACTGTGCCACCAGAGAAGTCCTGATTAGATACTTTTGATGAGATAGATTATAGCAGGATTCTTATTTCATTAGAAATCGGGGATGTGGTGTGCAAGAAAAGTGTTGTTCTGTGTTTGTTTTGCCTTGTTTTTTAAGGGTTTTTTTTTTTTTTACCCATTTTTAAAAATTGAAGTCTAGTTAATTTACAATGTTGTGTTAGTTTCAGGTGTACAGCAGAGTGACTCAGATATATATATGTGTGTATATTCTTTTTCAGATTCTTTTCCATTATAGGTTATTACAAGATATTGAACATAGTTCCCTATGGTAGACAGTAGATCCTTGTTGTTTATCTGTTTTATATATAGTAGTGTGTACGTGTTAATCCCAAACTCCCAACTTATTGCTCTTCCCTTCCCCGCACTGTCCCCTTTGGTGACCATTAAGTTTGTTTTCTGTGTCTGTGAGTCTGTTTCTGTTTTGTAAATAAGTTCATTTATATCATTTTTTTAGATTCCACATAGAAGTGACATCATATGATATTTGTCTTTCTCTGTCTTACTTCACTTAGTATGATAATCTCTAGGTCCATCCATGTTGCTGCAAATGGCATTATTTCATTCTTTTTTATGGCTGAGTAATTAATATTCTTGTTTTGCTTTTAAACTTAATGTTCCACAAACGTGCAAAGGTTGCTCTGGAGAAGCAGGCAGGCCATGGTTTCAGGTGTTCTTTCTCCCTTCATCCACTTTTTCAATTTTACCTTATCCTTATTTGTATATTAGGGTTCTACACAAGATCTTTACTTTGAAAAATGATGGCAGCAGGATTAGGAAGTGTGATTATCAGTGGCCCCCAAAAGCACTTAAAAACCACTGATTTCGATGACCTCTGCCATCTCTTCAACACTTAAGATATTGTGATTCCATACTGAGGCATCCCTTCAGACTTAACATATTCAACTCAAAAATTCATTTTCTCTGCCCCAGAATTGGTCTCTCTCTTCCTGACTGACTGGTTTAAGAAATATTGCCTTTCTGGCTCAAAACCTTAGAGTCATCAGATTCTTTCTCTTTACTTAAGTATCTTTTTGACGAAGTCCTGTTCGTTTGACATCATTACG
Organism: Lipotes vexillifer; assembly: GCF_000442215.2. NCBI lineage: Eukaryota > Metazoa > Chordata > Mammalia > Artiodactyla > Lipotidae > Lipotes > Lipotes vexillifer. Next base: position 169,738 of record NW_006789568.1, read on the forward strand.
TGAGGGGAGAGGAGGCCGAAATTTGCAGCTTCTCCCTCTTTCCCTGTAAGCACTCTGTAGGTAATGTGGGAGCGTGGGTGTGTGTGGGTATATGTGTGTGCAAGAGATCTGTGCTTCCTTCATTAAGCCTCATAGTTTTAATTGATTTCTATATTTCTATCTATATGAAGTGTTATGTTTTAGTAATATGTTCATTCCAAAAATTCAGAAAATTCAACAGAGTATAAAAGGCAAAATAAAGCTCATCCTAATTCCACTCCCACATGAAATGACTACTGTTAAGATAGTGGGATATCCTCACAGATTCTCATGCATAGTCTAGCTCTCTCCCTCTCTTTCTGGGGCTGGTAAGTTACTAAACACAAGGTCACGCTATTCTAGGTCCTGGTTTGTTTTTTAATTTTTTAAAAAAATTTTATTTATTTATTTTATTTATTTATTTTTGGCTGTGTTGTGTCTTCGTTGCTGCGTGTGGCTTTCTCTAGTTGTGGCGAGCGGGGGCTACTCTTCGTTGCGGTGTGCAGGCTTCTCATTGCGATAGCTTCTCTTATTGCAGAGCACTGGCTCTAGGCATGCGGGCTCAGTACTTGTGGTGCACAGGCTTAGTTGCTCTGCAGCATGTGGGACCTTCTTGGACCAGGGATCGCACCCATGTCCCCTACATTGGCAGGCGGATTCTTAACCACTGCGCCACCAGCGAAGTCCCTGTTTTTTAATTTTAATGTTAACATCTTTGCATGTCAGTATAGATCTACTTAATTGTTTTTAAAGCTTGCCATAATCTTCCATTTTATGGGGACACCATGATTTAACCAGTTCAGTGGGATAGCTTTTTTTTTTTTTTTTTTTGCGGTACATGGGGCTCTCACTGTTGTGGCCTCTCCCGTTGCAGAGCACAGGCTCCAGACGCACAGGCTCAGCAGCCATGGCTCCCCGGCCCAGCTGCACCGCGGCATGTGGGATCCTCCCGGACCGGGGCACGAACCCGTGTCCCATGCATCGGCAGGTGGACTCTCAACCACTGCACCACCAGGGAAG
>NW_006789568.1:171051-175572 GCF_000442215.2 Lipotes vexillifer
CCTGCATCGGCAGGCGGACCCTCAACCACTGCGCCACCAGGGAAGCCCCAGTGGGATAGCTTTTAGTTCTGATCCTTTGCTATTGTAAATGACACTGCTTGTACTTAACATCTTTGTGTAATTATCTGTTACCCCAGGGTAAATTCCCTAGAAGTATAATGGGTGATTCAGAGGGATTGCACCTTTTAAGACTTTTTATACATTTTGCTAAATTGCCCTCCAGTAAAGTTGTACCAATATATTTTTCCACTACCAGTATACCTTCTAGAAGTCTTTGCCTCTGGTAGGAGGGGAAAAATGTTCCATCATTTTAAGTTAATATTACGATAAAGTACAATATTTTCTTTTAAGGTTATTAGCCTTTTAATATCTGAATTAGCCATATCTATACTTTAAGTGTTTTACTCTTGCTGTGTTTAAGTGTGCTTTATAGGTAAGTTGGGCTTAACAAGTAACTTTATCTATGAAAAATTGGGAGCCAAGGGGAGGGCAGACCCAGTGTTGTACTCCAGCAGATAAACCCTGTACCTCCATCTGTGATTAGACACCTCCTACCGTAAGGCCAGTGTGGGATCTACTGAGTAGTTGGGCCTTGTTGGGTCCAGAAGAGGTGTGGGTGATAAGGGCTACGAGCACTTCAGGGATGTGGTCTGGAAGCATTAGTGGGTGAGTGAGTAGCTCCTCTGGTCTTCTAAAAATGTGTTTTTGTATCACTACTTGGTATCTGAGTGGTTGCCACTGGTGACGGTAAAATGGTACAGGGATGGGTACTGTGGAAACATTGGGTTTAAGGCAAGAGATTTAGTATGAAATCTGAATTCTTGGAAGTCTTGAAATAGGCCACTTGTACAAATGTTTGGCTTGCTAGTTGCTTTTTTCCCACCTCATTGTATTTTTTTAAAGAGAAAACAGGCAGTGGGAAGTCTCACAGCCTTAGGTCTAATTGGGGAAATCATTGTGGGCGCATATGACGCTTAAAAGTTTGAAGTAGTTACTTGTCTCCTCGCCCTGGGAGGGAAGAAGTGTAGCTCTGGTGTTGTTACTAGTGAGGTGAGGGCAGTAGGTGTGCACTTTGGAATATCGGTTACTGCTCAAGTAGACCCTGTACCTTCAATTGTTTAATTTTTAAGTATTTTTTAAAGATACTAAGTAGAAATAAAGTCGTTATCAACTGGTTGTAGAAGTCAGTGAGGCTTCATGGCACAGGATTAGTATGCCTACCCCGCACCCTACCCTGGCCTTGACTCTGAGAAGCTCTGCCAAGCCTCAGACTCTTTCCTCCATGACTCTGCTTAACTGGGTGTCCCCAGACTCCCACTATATATATATGGCTGCTTAGTAGAATCATACAGGGTAAACCACTTCTCAAAAGCCGCAAGAAAACAATCAGGAACTTAAAATTCTGTGTCTCTCACCTAGACGAGTCAGCAGTGTGTGAGTTAGTGAGGCACAGTCCACATCATTTTCCAGTCAAGTGAATGGGCTTATCATGAGGGGAGTGCTTCTCTCACATGTTTCTCTTCATCACCATGTATTTATAAAAACAGTTGGCTACTGTTAGTAGACTGTACCCATGAAACATAATATAAGGCTCACTGGCCACATAAGTGTAGCATCTGTGTCTCAGAACACCATGTTCTACTGACAAAATGTCCTAGACAATTCAGTTATTTAACAAAATCATGAAGTCAGACCGTGTGTAAATCACTGTCTCGGTCACATTGGTGGGAGGAGGGTATAAAGAAGTGTAAGCAAGCCCTTTCTAAAACACTTGAATGTATGTTAGGGAAGTGAGAGGTGCAGCTGAGGAGATAGAGCACTGCGAGGCCAGGGGCTGAGACAAGGTAGCAGCTGCTGTGGCATCAGGAGGAGAATGGCAGGAGGGGGGAATGGGCTGTGAGAGGGGAGAGGAGTAGTGTGAGCATTTGGGGTCACTTGAGAAGAGACAAAGCCTCCAGGGCGAGAGAGTGAGAGTAGATGACGGGGCAGAAGAGAATTGGGAGAACCTTTATTTGGAATTTGAGATCTTAAGAAATGGAATAGATCCCACCAGGTGTTGGCCCAGCAACCTTGCGTGAGGCCACACAACTGGCAAAATTGCAAGGGGGGATTGAGGCAAGGCCAGCCTCCTTTTCATGTAGGGGCCCTTTCCCCAGCACACATACATAGAGCCATCAGCCTGGGGATTACAGAGGGCTGCCTCTTACCTGTGAAGTAAAAGCAAAATAAGAGGATTGATTAGCTTTTAAGACTGATAAAATGATTGCAAAAGAGTACCCTTCACCCTGCTTCCCCAGATGTTAACATTTTATGTAGCCACGGTGCAATGATCAAATCAGGAAGCTAACATTGATACAATACTGCTGACTAATCCACAGACCTTTTTCAAATTTCCGCAGTGTCTGCTAATGTCCTTTTTCTGGACCAAGATGCAGTTCAGGATCACACGTTGCTTTTAGCTGTAACATCTACTTAGTCTCCTTTAATCAGGAACAGTTTCTCTGTCTTTGACATCATGACCTTGACACTTTGGAAAAATACTGGCCACTTACTTTGTAGAATGTTCCTTAATTTGGGTTTGGCTGATGTTTCCTCATGATTCAATGCAGGTGATGCCTTTTTGGCGAGAAAGACCACAGAAGTGATGCCATGCCCTTTGCAGCGGGTCCTTTCAGAAGGCACACGAGGCCAGTAGTCTCAGTACCATTCATGATGATCACATGGTTAAGTGGCGTCTCCGTGTAAAAGTACTATTTTTCCTTTGTCATTTAGTAAGTCTCCTAGGGCAGTGAGCATCTTTGTTTAAAATTTCCCCAGGTGATTCTGGTGTATCTCCAGGGTCGAGACAGAGGATGGCAGAAATACATCAAGGTGGATCAAAGAAGTCGAAGATGTTTTCACTAGAAAGTCTTATTTCCGAATGGGGGAGGTGAAGCTAGATGTTCGGATACGGAACAGAGAAAGAGAACTGAGTTCTGTTGTGGAAAGTGAAGCAGTTTTGAAGTATTTGCTGCTGGGAGTAACTGGTTGAAAAATCAATCCAGTTTGAAGGAATGTTTCTGGCTGGAGTGAAAGCAGTTGAACAGCATGAATTTTAGTGAACCAGGTATGCACAGATTCCATCACTTTCTCTACCCTGGGGGCTGAAGTAGAGAAAGTCTTCAGTAAAGGACATCCCACATTGTTTAGGGGAGCAGGAGACCTGGAGCTGTGAGCACGGGCAGCCCTGAAACTTTGTCTTAACAGGACAGGTCACACGGTCATTAGGGAGCCCGGTGGATTAGGTGTCATGATGATCTCAGCAGCTTGACCATGGTACAGTGTGTGAGGAGCTGTGTGAACAGCTTACTTAGTAGGTGTGAGGAGACAAGTAGGGGGGTGGCAGATAAGGAGGATGTGGTCAGAGAGGCAGAGAACTTGCTGACATAATGCAGGCTGGCCAGAGAGGGGGGACTGGGCAGGGTCACTAATGTGAATGCTGATGAAGGGAACCAAGTGAAATCTAAACAAGAACAGCCAAGTTTATTTATTCTGTATGTGGTGTCTTCATTCAGTAAATTCTTGCTGCATCACCTTTTCTGGTGAATCACTTAATTTCATAAGCTTTTCTGGTCATCTTTTAGTAATATTTGGTCATGTTTATTTCTTTTTCAAGCATTTTAAAAATCAACTTGTAATTGTGTTCAACTTGTAATGGGGAACAGAACTCACACAAATGGTTGAAATATACATAAAATTAGAAGTCGTCAATTGGAATATGAACTTGATTGCTCCTATGTATCAGGACTGTTAATAAACAATAAAGTTGATGAATTTTAGTTTTTCTTTTATATCATGCTGCTGATTATCCTGTGTCGATGGTAACTAACCATGGAAATACCCAGGTTTGGAAGTCACTTGTCCCCAGTGCCATTCTCTACTTCTCAGTAGATTGAGTAGCCTTTTACCTGTTAAGCCCAGTTCTAGCCTTTAGCTTTCTGTGTGGCAGTGTTTGTGGCACTGGTTTTCAAGGCGTGGTTGGTAGGCCTATTTACGTGTGTAGACCTATACACAATACTTAGTTATTTGTTAGAAATCTTAAAAATTTAGGGGGGATGTGTGGGGAGGAGTGAAAGGAGGGAAACAGAAGCAGAAATTAGATAAGCCAGTTGTTACCAACTTAGTAAACACTTTGATCTATTTCTCTCATTCCCTTTGTCATTTTGCTCTTAAAAAATTAAAATATGAACTGTAAAACATTCAAACAAATCTGAAATACAGAAAGTGCAGAGTGAAAGTATTCTTCTTGCCCCTCCCCATAGGCATATTGTACTCAGTTTGGTGTGTATCCTTCCAGACTGTTTTCTCTGAGGAAACAGGGAGTTAGGTTCCTTGCTCACCACTGAAACTCTGTCAGGTAGATTCCCTCAACTTTTCTTGGTGAGGTGTTGCAGAGTGTCCTTCCTTTAGGTCCCTGTATCTGCACTACTTTTTTAGAGGAATTCCTTGACTTTATCGCGTGGGAACATCACATTTCCCTAC
>NW_006789568.1:176251-186836 GCF_000442215.2 Lipotes vexillifer
TTCCCTACATCCAGCGTTCATCTGAATTTTATATCCCAGTGATCACGTATACTCATGTTCAGCCACTCATCAAGCATGTATGGAGCACCTGCAAGCACTGGGCTACTGATGGAGCAGAAGGAAACAGACATTCATTAGAAATACAAGGAAAAGCAGAGTTATATACAGCTGTGAAAAACACTGTGAAGCAGTGAAGGTAGTAGGAGAATGTATGCTAGAATTGACTTGGAAAGACTTCTCTGAGGAGGTGATCGTTGAGCTGAGCAGTGAAGGAAGAGCAGGAGGTGGGGCGGAATATAAGCACGAAGAATATTGTGGGCATAGGCACCCACATGTGCAGGGGCCCGAAAGGAGCCCAGTGTGACCAGAGCATTGGTGTATAGATAGTGGGGGAGGAATTGCAGTGCAGGGTGAGGTCAGAGAGCTAGGGTCATACCATGCAGGGTTTTATGGGCCATGTTAAAAGGGAATTTTCTCCATCCTAAGAGCAATAGGTAATTGAAGCATTTTAAACACAAAGATTTAAGCATTGTAAGACAAAGGATTTAAGCATAAATCTTAATCATATTTGTGTTATGAAAAGATCATTCTAATTGTGATGTGGAAAACGGACTGTAGGGCATTCAAGGAAACCAGTCAGTAGGCTCCTTAGTAGTCCAGACAAGAGTTATGGGGACGGTAGAGTATAAATGGATGGATTTTGGAGACTGGTGATGGATTACATATCGGGGCAGGGTGAGGAAGAGGGAAGAGTCGAGGATGAATCCTAAGTTTCTGACACGTTATAAGAGCAGTAGTGGCATCTCATTCCCAGAAATAGGGAACAAGGGAAGAACATAGGCTTTGGGGCAAGAGCATGAGTTCTGTTCTAGATGCATTAGGTTTGAGGTACCTTGAGACATCCAAGTAGAGACATTTCTAGCAGGTTGCTTAATATACTAGTAAGAGAACTGGATTAGAGATGGGAATCTATGAGGCATCTGCATTTAGGTGTTCATTAAAGTTGTGGGTGTGGATGAGGTCACCTAGGGAGAGATGATAGAATGAGAAGAAGGGAGCCCTGTACTCTGCCTGGAGGAATTCCCAATATTTAAACGGCCCACTCCAGGAGGATGAGCCAAAAAGGAGACAGAGGAGCAACCAGGGAGACAGGAAGAAAAAAAGTAGGGTGTTGGTAAGTCACAGAGGACAGGGAGGAGCGGTTTTAAAAGCAGGGTGTAGCCAACTTCAGATGCTGCCGAGAGCTCACACGTGATGAAGGCTAGAAATTGTCTTTAATGGCAGGCAGGTCGTTGGTGACTGTCTGAAAGCTATAAAGTACTGGCTGTAGAAGCCTCACGGGATTGGGCCGAAGAGTGAGTAGGAAAGAGATGTGGACTGTAACCGACACAGGGAGGTGTTCTGAGAGGCTTAGTTATGGCGGGCAGTATCTGGGAGGGGGTTATGGAGTCAAAGGAGAGCTTGTTTAGTTTTGTTAGTGGGAATCTAATAGATCGTATTTAAAATTGAGTTTGGGGGAATCAAGTAAGAGGGGAGTCGACTATATGAGGAGATAAGGTAACAGACAGGATGAGATCCTGAGAAGGCAGGAGATGAGTGGAATCCAGAAGCAAGGAGGGTTAATATAGGTAGGTTTTTATAATGGTTAGAAGCAAGGAGGGTTAAAATAGGTAGGCGAGCATAATGGTTAGCAGAGGAGAGAATTCGATGGTGTTTTCCTCCCCACTCATAATGTAGGTGACAGTGTCATCTGCTGAAAGGGAAGAAGAGGGCTTTATGTGTGGATCCAGGGTGCCTTTCATCTTAGAAGCACCATAAGTAGCTTTCTATTTCCTTGCTTCTCTCCTCCATTTTTTAAAAACAGCTTTTTTGAGATACAGCTTGCATATCATATAGTTCACCCATCTAAAGTGTACAGTTCAGTAGTTCGTAGTTTATTCACCGATAATGTGCAACCACAAACAACACAATCAATTTTTAAAATTCTGTCTCTTCAAAAAGAAACCCCATACTTTAGCTATCACTCCCCTTCCCCCCAACACAGTGAGCATTTTGATCTTCATCTTTTGTTCATAGTGAGCAGTTCTTCATCCTTTACTGTCAGAAAGCATAGAGTATGGTCTGATCTCAGATTTAAAATCATATCACGATTTCAAAGCAGAGTATAAACTGAGACACATGAAGGGTTATTAAGAACCTCAAAACTTCGATCTAGTCAGAGAAGCAGACGGGGCTAAGGTCTATGATGTGGTAGGGTCACTGAGTAAATTCAGCAGATAATATACTCAGGAAACCTACTAAATGTCAGATTCTTCCCGGTCAAAGAGAATCATCTTAAGAATAGAGATTAATAAAATGAAATTGTAAAGGCAACACATGTAATTAGATTATAAGAGAACATTTACTGTTGATAAATGATTTTTATCTCTTGGCCCAGAAAAAGTACATTCTGGGGTACTTAAAATTTATATATGGGATGACAACAAACTGCTGTCAGAAATCTAAGACATTAACAGAATAGGGTAGTGACAGCAGACTCAGAGAGGTAAAGGTTCTGCTTACCTTCACACTGAATAAGGTTTCATAATGGGATTATTAGGAAGATACTTTGTAAGCATTTAGAAAAGAAAGCAGTAGTCAGTAGAAATCAGCATAGACTTAAGTAAAACGGTCATACCAAATTAACTTTATTTCATTTCCTTATATTCAGGAAATGTGGAGGAAATAGTATATTCTTATTTTATCAGAGTATTTAACAAAAAGCCTTTTGAATATCATTTGGAAATAAGTGTATATGTAAGTGGCTGAGCAGCCATGCCCAAAGATTATTTATAGATCATTACTGAAAAGAGCATGGTGATTCAAAGGCATAATGTTAGGCTCCATTCAGTTACTTCCTTTTTGGCATTTTGGTTAATGATTGAGGCCATGGGAGGCATACTTACCTACCAGATTTCAGATGATACAAATACAATAGCTGGCATTTTGGATGTCCTTCAGAATTCAGAAATACCTCCACAGTGTTGAATGATGGGCTATTAATGAGATTAAATTAAATAGTGAGAAGAGTTGAAGCCATCATTGCAGTGTTTATTCCGAAGATCTGGCTTTGAATGAATTATATGATATAATTGCAAAAATTCTTAAAGGTAGCCCCTGAGCTACATTAAATTTGCAACATTTGCAGGAAATGGTGGTCTGGTTTCTTGTGCATCATTCCATCTGGATAGAGTTGAAACATTAATCCTGTCTTTCTTAGGAGGATAGTTAAAGTAGCTGAGAGGAGGTTTTTCTGGAGAAGACTATTTAGGGAAGACAGGCAAGCTGTTTTCAATGAGGAGCCTTTATGTGGAAGAGAAGTTAAGATACTTTCTTATCTGCAGTGCAGACCCAGGACCAGCCGACACTATAGTGAGGCAATGTTTGTTTCACTATGAAATTTTCTAACAGCTGTCTGATTCTGAAGTCTGCTAATCCTGCATTACTGGACACTGGAAATATTTAAGGTGAAGCAATGTGATCATTTGGTAAGAAGATTTAGAAGGTTGTAGAAGGGAATACCGTGGACCTAGATGATTCTTTAGGTACCATTAAAGGCTTATGTCCTCTGAATCTGTGCTAAGTGATCTCCCTGAAGTAATTTCTGTCATAAATATTTCCGTTCATTTAGCTTTTTATAGCCTTTATGTTTTTCACATATCTTTAGTATTCTGCTTTGTTGGCTTATTAGCTATAACTCTTTTGGTTTTTTTAGTGGTTCTTTTAGGACTTACAGTGTATGCCTTTTAACTTGTGGTTTGTCTTCAAGAAATATTATACTGCTTCATGTATAAAAACCTTAACACTGCCCCCCCTTGGAGCTATTGTTGCCACATATTCTTGTTCTACGTATGGCATAACCCCAAAATACAGATTTATGCTTTAAACAGCCAGTTGTCTTTTAGAGACTTTTTTTTAATAATGGAAAAATCTTTTCCATTTATCCACATTTCTGTCTCCAGTGCTCTTCATTCTTTTCTGTATACACAGATTTTCATCTTGAATCTCCTCCTGTAGGACTTGCTTAAACGTTTCCTATAGTGCAGGTCTGCTGGTGACAAAACCTTCCAGCTTTTCTGTGTCTTAAAAATTCTTATTTCACCTTCATTTTTGTATAATATTTTTACTAGGTATAGAATTCTACAATGACAGTTTAGTTTTGTTTTTCCCCCAGAATTTTAATAATGTTCCTCCACTATCTTTTGACTTGCATCATTTCTGTCAAGAAGTCTGTTATTTTTTGATTCTTTGTCTGTAATGTTTTTCCCCCCTCTGGTTGCTTTTAGGATTTTCTCTTCACTGAATTTCAGCAATTTGATTATTCTATGGCTTGGCGTAGTTTTCTTCCTGTTTCTTGTGCTTGGGATTTTTTTTGAACTTCTTGGCTCCATGGGATTATAGTTTTCATCAAATTTGGAAATTTTTCAGCTATTATGTCTTCACATATTTTGTCTGTCCTTCCCCCTCCTTTGGAGACTGCAGTTACACATGTATCAGACTGCTTACAGTCATCCTGTAGCTCACTGCTGTGCTGTCTTTTTTCTCCCTCTCATTGCGTTTCATTTTGAATAGCTTTCATTGCTCTGTCTTCATATTTACTAACCATTTCTTCTGCACTGTTTGCTCTGCTATTGATCCCATCCAGTGTAATTTTTATTTCAGAAATTTTAGTTTTTATTTTTAAGTGTTTGATTTTGGTGGGGTCTTTTTACGTCTTCCATACCTTTACTTAACATGCTCGTTTTTTCCCTGAATGTACTGACTATAGTTATAGTAACTTTTAATGTCCTTGTTTGATTTCTACCATCTGTGTCACTTTGCAGGGCTGTTACTGTTGACTGTTTTTCCTCCTCATTATTGGTTGTGTTTTCCAGTTTTGATTCTTTCCAGGCTTGCTTTTAAGCTTTTTGGAGAGCAGAGTTTAGTCCAGGGCTAATTTTTTATAACAGCAGAGACAAAACCCTTTGAGAGCTCTGCTTTATGCCTGTGAGTATGAGGTTTTCCATCAGGTTAATGGGAGCCTTGCGTGAGCTCCATGGCTCTGTTCCCTGGCCTTGGGTACCTACTCGCATGCACGTGCTTACCAGTACTCAGATAGAGTAGCAAGTGAGTCTTTGCAGGTCTCTAACACTCTCTTCAGTGTAGCTGTCTCCTCTCTGGTACTTTGCCCTGCAAAAGTACCAAGTCTCCTTGGCCTCCATAGATTACCAGCTCTGTCTCCTCACGTGGAGATTGCCTGTTCTGCCTGGCTTCCCTCTCCCTGTCATGTGGCCTGGAAATTTTCTCCGGGCAGGCAGTAAGCTGGGGCAATTGTGAAGTTCGTTTTGTCTGTTTCCCTTCTCTCAGGAACCACTCTCCTGTGCTGCCTGAAGTTCAATGTTCAAAATTCATTGTTTCAAATATTTTCCTCCAATTTTTGGTCTTTTTCATGGGGGAAGGTAAATCTGACCCTTGTTTTTTCATCTGGCCAGAAGTGGAAGCTTTTTAGTGACTTTTTATTTATTGCCAGTGTTTTAGCTTTGCATTCAAAGCCTCTTTCAGCTTCATTTCTTCTGTCACTCCCTTATTCCCTCCACACCTTTTCTCTGACAGGCCCTGTGCTGCTTCCTCCCCCTCATCCCCAGTTCCTGCCATTCGTTCCCCTCAGTCTCCTTCTCCCCAGCCAGTTCTTGCTTGTCAGTGTCTCTCCATTCTCATGGTCAGCTCAGGTGCCTCTTCCATGTTGTTTCCCTCCCATTTGAGCAGAACTGAACTTTTTCTCCCTGTTCTGTTTCTACTACAACAACATTGTTTTCAGCGTTCAAGTATACACTGCTGGCCTTCCCTGTCGAGCACATATGTCAGTCCCCACCTGTGCACACACATGCAGTTTTTGACTCCTGAGGGCCAGGATGGGGCTTGCCCACCTTTATGTCTTGTACAGGGGTCTGGGAGTATGTAATATATAGGGAAGGTATTTAGCAAGTGTAGGTATGTTATATATGTTTGTGAAAATGCATTTTCTCCTCTCCCCCAAAATCAGGCTACAGAAGAAGTTTCCAAAAATCTGGTTGCCATGAAAGAAATTCTGTATGGCACAAATGAAAAAGAGCCACAGACAGAAGCGGTGGCACAGCTCGCTCAAGAACTGTATAATAGTGGGCTCCTTAGCACCCTAGTAGCTGATTTACAGCTCATTGACTTTGAGGTAAGAAATCAGTTTTTTATTTTTCAAAAACACTAACTATTCGTAGTCATTTTCCGTATGTTCTCTCCTCTGAAACATTTTAAGGTTCCTGCTGGACTCTTGGCTCAGGGGTACTGACCTGTAAGCATACCCGGGCTGCCTGTCTAATTAGCGGGGCCAACTCAGGAACTCAAGGGTATCTCGGACTTAGGCCAGGTTTTTTCACCCTCTTTCACTACATCGTATATGAAGTTTTTTAGGTATTTGTTATGCCCTTTCATTTAGGCTGTATTTAATAAACAGCTGCTGGTTTACATAATTCACTGGTTCTTGGCTCTCAAGGAATAAACAATCTAAAGAAGACCATAGAGTGTTAGAATTTTTGAGGTTGCTGAGATCTTAGAGAACATCTAGGTTTTGTTTGTTTGTTTGTTTTTAACCTGCTGAGAACGCACTACAGTTGAGATTATATGTGTTTTGTTTGCTTGGCACTGCTTTTAAACATTTAAATGAGGATAACATTAAAACAGCAGGAGATTTTATACACAATTTTGAATTTCTTGCTTCCCTTGGAAAATTTGGCAACATTGGGCCTTGTAGTCTTGTGTGGCCCCTCAGCCCATGACGTTGGCATCCACACTTGGGTGTGCCACAGACGGCACAGCTTGTTTTTTCTACCTCGGCCTGCTGCGCTCATTTTCATTTCCTGCTCGTCCCTGGTAGGCATTTGAGATTGGTGCCCAGGCTTATACAGCCAGATCATCCCATGTTGGATATTTAGTGCATTTATTAGTGAGAAAAATGGTCCTTGATACCAGTCTGAATAAACTAGTCTGAGAAGTGTGTAATGAAGGACTCTGGCATGGTCATGAGCAGTCTCCTCTTTGACTCTTCATTATGGCTGTGCTTTGTTTAAGCCCCAGTGTTTATCGTCCTGAGGGATTGTATGTCTATTCAGGTACTTGGAAAACCAGGGGAGAAAATGACAAGACACCTGTAGCTAGATTCAGTTTTAGAGAAGGGTGGGGAAGATGTGGTTCATAGGTTACTTGAATGTATTATCAATAGATAATAAAAGAGAATAAAAATTTATTTCTATCTTTTAGAACAGACAGAACTATGATATTTCCATTTATATAGCTGGTTTCATATATCTTTAATAGAGTGTCAAATTCCAACAACAAGGATTTTTATCTCCACTGCAAAGGTGGGAGTGCACTGGACCATCCAGTTCCTTCTCCTTCGTCTTCCCACCCCAGTCCCCAACCTGGACCTTGAACTTAATATTCATTTGGGACTTTAGAGACATAAATTTAATTTAAAAGAAATGTGTGCCCTTGAGACTGGTTCTTCGAGATTGCCATTACTACTCCTGACCTAGCACAGGCCCCAGGGTGATCTCTAGTGCTGGAAAGCTAGCGTTTCACTCACTCTCCTGCAGACTTGTCAGCCTTATATAAAGTGGCAGTTCTGAAACATCTCTTGGGGTCTACTTCTGCATTTGTTACTTTCTTGTGCAGCTTTCTGATTATAAGTTTCACTGTATTGTGTTAACATCTACCTATTTTGTTTAGTGAAGTACCGTGGTGTAACTCTGATCTCTGAACTGTTGCATCATGTGATACTCAGTACCTTAATTATCTATATATAAAGTTTTTCCCAATTACACCTAGTTTAGTAGGAGGATATGTCTACTTGCCATTAAAGCTCAACTTCTTACAGAATTCTTTCATTTTTATTACACTAACTACAGTTTCTCCTCCTTCCATCACTATAAAAGGAAGCTATATGTATTGTTTACAATACAAGCATCCTATTTGAAGCTGCTTGGGTGGGAGTCAGATCCCTGAACAATGTAAGCATATAGCAAGGTTTTGTTTTTCATATCTGAGTCAGCATGATTCTGAGAGTTAGAAATCATTGAAATTATATATAGTAAGATTTCACTTTGTCAACACATTATTCATGTCAAAAATACTTTACTATTAAAACTTAGGGACTTCCCTGGTGGTCCAGTGGTTATGACTTCACCTTCTAGTGCAGGGGGTGCGGGTTCGATCCCTGGTCGGGGAGCTAAGATCCCATATGCCTCAAGGCCAAAGAAACAAAACATAAAACAGAAGCAATATTGTGACAAATTCAATAAAGACTTTTAAAAAAATGGTCCACATCAAAAAAATCTTTAAAAAAACAATTCACTATTAAAACTTAGAATTTGAAATTACGAAGGAAGAAATAAAATAAGAAAATTTAATGTCTAGGAACATTTTAAAGTCAGATATTCAGTCATAATTATAAATATACAGTACCTAGGTTTGAGTTTATTTAGGGCGTTTTGGCATTTAGTCAGGCATTTTGATATTTTTGTCTTCCTTAATAGGGCAAGAAAGACGTGGCTCAGATTTTCAACAATATTCTCAGAAGACAAATTGGTACAAGAACTCCTACTGTTGAATACATCTGCACCCAACAGAATATTTTGTTCATGTTATTGAAAGGGTATGTATAAAGTATAATGTAATAAGATTTATATTTTTGACTTGAAAAATAAAAAGAAAAGATGGTCTTGGGCAAAAACAGAATGGTGAATGTCAGAAAGCATTTCCTCTGTAGTTTCATCAGCTCATTTTCCCGTAGTTCTGGAACACATTTCCCTCCTTAAAATTTAACCTGTGAGCTAAACTGAATTTGAAAATGCCCGTGGGATTTTAAAGTTAGGTGAATTGTGAGCCTTTAAATTCTCAAACCATACATGACTGAAGAAAAAAATAAGTCCTCTGTGTTCTTGTTTCTGTTCTCTAAGATGTAAAAACCTTAATTGTTGAAATATCAGCTAAATCATGTATTTAAAGACATCTTCTTTGGACGTACATGCACACTGTACTGCAGTAAAGGCTTCCCAGTAAATGGAGCTTGGATGCTATATAGCTTAACCTTGTTCAGTCAGCAGTCAACAAAGTGCATGTTTATGACGTACTTCCCTTTGCTTTTCACCTATGTGTGTCCACTCACTAACCCACTTAATCTGGTAATTCACAGTGCATCTTCCTGGAATTACTGTTGGACTAATAAGCAGGCATTTATCTTTGGGTAGCCTGTCAGTTTCAAAAAAAAAAAAAAAAAAAAAATTCAAATAAAAACCAAAAAAGCCTTAAAACTAAAAGTTAAAAAAAAAGGCCTCTTCTCTCTCATCACTGATTGGCAAGGTAACCTCCTGTTGTTTCACACCGGAGTTGTTTGCCAGCTCTGGGTACGTGTGCACTGGTGGTGTTCTGTTAAATTGGCGGGCGGCTGTTTTATTGGCATGACTGGTGGCGTGAATCAGCTTGCTCTCCTACCGCAGCTTTATAGCTTGCCTCACTCTGATTCCTATCTCTGTGGTTTAACACTTCCCCCAAGTTCAAACTCGTTTAGACAAAGCATGAGTCAGTGCATGTGTTGGATGCCAGCATTCTATTTCCTTCTTTCTAGTTCTAACTGTCTATGTTGCTTCTTCAGATGTTGCCATACGGAATTTTTGGCATCTGATTTTTTGTTGTATCAATCCAGAGCTGCGTGTATGAACATGTAGTGAGTAGTCTGAAATTTTAGTGTTCTTAGAGCAGCTGCCAGATGCCTTTGTGTATTTTTAAAGCCAGTCTTCCTTTTTGCGTAGAAAGCAGCGGTTATTAAAATCTATGAATTAGTTAACTCTGCCTGTGTTTTCACTTTAGAGTGGCCAGGGATATGATATGAACATTGTTTAATGTCATGTAAAGTAAGACTTTTGAGGTAATATTTAAAGAAAGGTTTCAAGCTCTCAGCTGAGCTGACCAGAGCAGAAACCTCAGTTTAGGGAGGCGAGGAGAAGCCACTGGTGTTGGGATCCCACAGAAGCCGTCCCCCCACCCCTTACAACCCCTTTCCTACCTGTCACCAGGCTTCAACAATTACTAACATTTATTAACATTCTTGTTTCATCTATTCCTTGCCTCTTGTTTTTCCTCCTCAAACATAACATCACTTCAGTATGCATCCCTAGTACATAATAAAAGATTCTTTAACATAACCATAATATCATTTAAAAACCTAATCTTATCTAATGCCCAGTCACTGTTCAGATTTCCTTGATTTTCACCAAAAATGTCATTTTTCATATTGTTTAGATCAGTTTTCAAGCAAGGTCCACAAACTGAATTTGGTTGATATGACTCTTAACTCTCTGTTAATCTATAATAGTTCCTGCGCCCTTCTTTTAACACCATTTATTTGTTGAAGCAACTGGGTCATTTGTTTTGCAGGGAAACCACATATTTGGGATTTGCATCCTGTGGTTTCACCTGTAGCCATGTTCCTCTATCCTCTGTTCTTTCAAGGTAGTTTGATTAGATTCAGCTTCAG
>NW_006789568.1:186846-197700 GCF_000442215.2 Lipotes vexillifer
CATGAATGGGGTTGTGATGGGATTGCTTCCTGTTGTGCAACGCAGGTTGTCCTGCTTCTGGTGATATTTAGATTGATCAGTGGATGTAGGTGTTGTCAGTCTGTCCATTATAAAGTTCTCCATCAACCCTTCACCAAATGGTTTTAGTATCCACTGAGGATCATTGTCTAGGTTCAAAATGGTGATTTCCTAATTCTGTTATTCCTTCTCTGTATATTAAATGTGTTTTGTTCCTCAGCAGTAACTTCTATAGGAAAGACAGAATAGATGCTTGATTTTTTCCACTGTATCATTTTTTAGTATAATCGATTGGTGCCCTAGCCACTTCCTTAGATGAGCAATGAGTATGTTATTGTCTTAAGCACCATTATGACCTCAAGTTTTAGGGGGTTTTAAAATATATTTGATGTGTCTCATTCCGTTGCAGTCATTATGACCAAATTTTTATGTCCAAATTGCCCCGTCTTGGGCTATTGGGAGCGCCTTCAAATTGGCTCCTGTGTCCTTTTGGCAAGACCCCATTCGTCTTTGATGGCTTCCTTGCTGTCTGGCACAAGATGTCCCTTGCTCATTTTGTACAGATCCTGCCTCAGACCTGGAAACAGCCATTTCTTCCAGGGCCCTGTTGAAACTACCTGTTTAAGATGTTTCTGCTTTTTTGGGAATTCCCTGACAATCCAGTAGTTAGGGCTCAGCGCTTTCACTGCTGAGGGCCCAGGTTCAGTCCCTGGTTGGGGAACTAAGATACTGCAAGCCATGCAGCGTGGCCAAAAAAATAAAAAGATTTTTCTGCTTTTGTTGATTAATTAGTTTGGACTACTTTAACGCAATGTGATTATCCACTCAGGCTGTAAGTATTGACACTTTGATGTTAGACATTTGGGGGAGTTATGCTAACAATATTAGTGTGCATTTGAAAATAATCCTGTTGCTAGTGTTAGTCTAAATCTGGAGCAGTCATTTTTCCACTGGTGATTTAAATGTTAATCTGCTAACAGGTTGTACAGTGTAACTGTTTACCTTGTACTCACTGGTTTACATTTAATCGTTTAAGACAAGCTTGACAAACTGCCATCAAAACCTGCCCAACTTGTTGTACCAAAGTGTCTTACCCTTGTCTTTCTAGTCTCCTGCCTGTTACAGATCAGCAGAGATGAATTGTATGATCAGCCATGTTGTGAGCAGACATTTTAATAACACCTAAGGGCCAGTAAGCATTCTAGCTGCCATGCCACAAGTGATACAAAGGAACGTGGTTTTGATCTTGTTGAGGATCTATGATGAACATATGTACAACAGAAGGATAATTCTACTAGATAACACTACTAGTGGATTTCAGGCAATAAAATGTGGGTTTAGTCAATAAGGCAAGAGTTGGTAACAGAGATGGACTTAGGATTGAGGTTCCAGATAGTTTCAAATTTGCATAGGCAGAAAAAAGAGTGAGTACAAGGGCAGGAATGAACCCAGTGATTGACAACAGGAGGGAGATAGTCAGAGTGTTTTATGGCATAGTGGGAGAGGAGTTGTACCAGAGGAGTAGCTATGATGTGGGGAAGGCTGGACATCAAAGTTTGTCTATTTGATTAGCAAGAAGAAATCATTATAAGCTCCTAAGCTGGAAAGGCTATTGATAACACTAGTCGTCGGATAGATTTGTTAAGACAGAGCTTGAACAAAGGTGCTGGTTAGGGGTCACTTGAGTGACTAGGTGTGACTTCATGCAGCACTGGCAATGGATAAAAGAAAATGAAACTGAGATATTGCAAAGAAGTATTTAAAAGGAGCGGTGACATTGAGGATGGGAAGGTTGGGAGTAGGTAAAGAGGGGAAGGTTTAGAACTGTGCTGTTCAATACTGTACCTACTAACAACATGTAATTATTTAATTTTAAATTAAATTAAATGACATTTAAAATTCAGTCCCTCAGTCGTAGTGCTCAGTAGACCACATAGTTATAGAACATTTCCATTATCAAAGAAAGTTCTGTTAAACCTGTTTTAGACCCAGGTATCTGAAGCAAAATAGTGATGCCATATTAGACTTGTAGAGTTTATGGTAGGCCTTTAACTGAAGTTGTCCAGAAGCAACAGAAAATGCCTCACTACAGCCCAGGGTAGATCTGAGCTGGGGCAATTTAGGAGCCATGGAGGGAACCATGAGATGGTAGGAGCATTCACTAGCAGGCCAGAGGCAACAGAGGAAGGACCTCAGCCAGGCAAGAAATAGAAACAGAGGAGGTAGAAAGGAGAGCTGGGAGAACTTTTCTTTTTTTAAAGAGAGAGATGCAAAGATCTACATTGTCAGGAAATTAAATAGCAGAATTTATGAGAAAAGACCATTTGTTTTAGCGAGGCGGAGGCATTTACTCGTAAAACGTTAGGAAATGGATTCGATGGCAGGAAACTAGATGACACTGAGTGGGGAAGGAGATTAAGCCTGTGTGTGCAGCTTGGAAGGAGGTGGAGGAACAGAGTGATGTATTTGAGCAGAATGGCAGAGTCCAGTCCGAGGGGTTTGATGTACATCAGAATGGAAGAGTCTGCTGGGCTGAGAGGAAAACAAGGTTCTCTTTCTGATCACGGGGAAGGAAGAGGTGAGAGACATTGAGGTGGGTGTAGAGGAAGGCTGTGCAGAAAGCTGATGAGGGATGCCGTGGAGTCCCCTGTGTCCACTGCGAGAGCCCTCGCTCGGGGACTAGGCATTTGGTGACATCCTTTGTAGCATTTATGTGTTGCTGCCAACGGTCTTGAAAGTACTATTTTGAGTACTGAATTGAAACAATGAAGTATAAATGCTGTATATTTGATAGACCCGTTTAGATACCATGAATTTTAGGAAACTATTTTGCTTATTTCATATTGTTTTTTGATTCAGCTTTTGGTTTTTCTGAAGTGATGAGAGCACCACATGTAAAACTAAACCGTATTTGGAGGTGTGACCCTGTAGGCGTCTCTTCAGATCTTTTAGCTTAAGTAATAAGCTTTTATTCTCATGATCGCTCTCACGGCTGTTATTTTTCTTTGGGTTGAAGCAGTCACCACCAACTAATGTGTGTGTGCCCTCCAGACTAAATCCCTCTGAGCACATACTCCACTCTGAGAGAGAGGCATTTCGTAACCCGCTCTGTCACTTAATTAGGACATGTCTGAAACTTCCTGTTCTAAAAATTTGAACTGTTAGAGTTTTTAAAAGAACAGTGATGGGGAAAAAAAGCAGTCATCTTTGTCTTTTCTTTTTGCAGATATGAGTCTCCAGAAATAGCTCTGAATTGTGGAATAATGTTGAGAGAATGCATCAGACATGAGCCACTTGCAAAAATCATTTTGTGGTCAGAACAGTTTTATGATTTCTTCAGATATGTCGAAATGTCAACATTCGATATAGCTTCAGATGCATTTGCCACATTCAAGGTAACAAAAACTATAGAATTCTAAATATACATACAAGTGAGATTAACAGGTGTGCTGTTTTTCCTAAACCTTCTCTACCCTCCAAGTCTATACATGGCTGCCCTCTAGCGGGAAGAGAGAAGATATATTTAAATGTGTATTGTGACTCAGGTATACGCAGTAGAGTCACAGCTTAAAAAGGGTAGAAAAGTTAGATTCTGAAGTCTGCCTAAAAGGCAAAAGTCCTGTACGGTCAGAAGTACACTTTTCTGTTAAATTACCCATCAAGTACAGTATATAGATATGCAGTACATGTGAAAATCAGATGTTTCTCCTGTGTTGGAACATACTGCAGCAGTTTCTTTGATTAAGCATCAGACAAAGTAGTTGGCTTCTGTTCAGGGCCATTGTTAATTTGCAGTATACTAGAACCACACTCAGGACAGAGATTTCCCAATTGTGGACAGGCCCAAGGGCACAGTGGACTTCTCTCTCCCATCTCCTGCTCAGGCCAGAGCTTGTTTATTAAACACAAGGGGTGGGGGTGCAGAATCACCAGCAGTACTACTCCCCTCTCCCCTGCCTACCTTGTCTCCCTGTTGTGTGTTTGTGTAAATTAAATAGATGATACGATACCACTGTACAACATGCACATTTTTGTTTTGAATTGCAAAGTTCTGTGCTGTTTAAGGTATGTAGATAAAGCTGTAATGTTTTTTAGTGTTTTTCACAATGAGAGCAAGTCTTTATACGTTATATTCCCTTATGTAAAATGTCTGGCCTCATAAGTGAATATGTAGAACTGTAATTTTAATATAATCAGAATTTAATATACTAACCTTCAGACTACTGTGCTCAGAAACCATGAACACTGTTACAGTGAGAAGTGGCCACTGTTTTTGTGAAGGTTCACTTTTATGTATAAAGAGCCATTGAGATAATGAGCACGTCTTGGTCTCTGAATAAAATTTGTCCCTCAGAGCGAATGAACACCCTCAAAATGGGATGAAAGCCTGGGAACTTGGCCGCCTAGGGATTATTAGAGAGGATGTAAGAAGACCTCAGATATTTATATGTTAATGTACAAAGCAAAATGAAATGAATATGAGATTATAACATAGAGTGGAAAATATGACATCTTAGGTATCACTGCACTTGGTGGGATGGGACTCATGACCTGGGATCTATTGATGGAAGGGGACGCCCCATTCAAAAGAAGCAGACCTGAAATGAAGGGAGATGTAGCAGCACCATGTGTCAAGAAGGGATACTCCTGGGTGGGAAGAAAGCCAGAAGCCTGAGCGTGGGACATTCTGGGAGGAGGAGGGTGAGGGCAGAGGAGAGGAGCAGTGGTGGGGTCGGAGAATGCAGCCAGACCGCCTGACCAAGAAGAGCCCAGATCCCACGCTCCTGGTGCAGTTGGCTCAGAGGTGAGAGAGATGTGCTGACTAACTCTGTGCCACAGATGTGAGTCCCTGATTGGCCTTGCTGATAATTCCATCTCAGAGAGGATTGCTTTTTTGAATGAAATTCTCACCAAGAAGAAAACGGTGGTGATGGAATCACTGTGGGTAAAGCAGCCCTGTCGGGTCGTGGTAGCCAGAGAGGGAAGGATTGGGCAGAGTCAGGCAGGTATTCCCTACCTGAAGAAGAGAAACTTTAAAACCACGTAGGATTCTAAGGATGAGCTCTAGAAGAGAGAGCAGTGAGGAGCGAGCTTGGCTTCTGTATCTCAGCTGCTCCCGATGACTCAGAAGGGGCAGAGTTAATTAAAGAGCCTCCTGAATGGAGAGCTCTCCAAGAAGCAAAGTTAAGTAGAGCCCAAAACTAAGACAATATAGGAGAGGCACAGACCTAACAAACACGCCGAAGGTACCACCCACCCCTCCTTAAAATGTCTGGTTGGCTCTGGTCTCACTTTCACACCAGAGGTGCTGACAAGCAGGGAGGGAGGACCGCTCCTCTTCTGGTTTGCTAATGTCTTCTTTGCAAAGAACATTTTTATATCAGAAAAGAGTAGATGGTTCTTGTTCTCCTTCGAGAATATGACCAGAGCTACCTTCCCAGAAAGTGCACTCTACACACAAAAACTTTGAAACAAATGCAGCTTATCCATAACCCTGGCTTTAAAGTCCAAGGAACAGGTGCTGAGTCTTAAAAGGAAATTAAAACTACCTGTGTGAAATATGTCAAAGATTCATAGCTTGAACGAATGGGGTTCTGAGATAGTAAATCAGTGGCCAAATATTTGTGATTTTTTTTTTTTTTTTTTTGAGGAATTAAGGAGATGGGGAGGGACATCAGAAGGCCAACAAATATATTTCCAATTTTCCAGAGTAAAAGAAGGTAGATTCCCCAGAGAGGCTGGTGGAGCTCGATATTATACCTGTGTAAGGTACTAGAAAGTATTGCTAAAGAGATGATTTCTGAGCATTTTGGAAAGGAAACCGTGTACCCACAGCCATCATGGATTCACTAAGAGTAAGTTCAGTCATACTAATCTCATAGACGCCAGTAGATCAGGGGGCTAAGGGCGTGGCTGCTTGGATTCAGTTCCCAGCTCTGCTGCTGATTTAACCTCAGTCTTTTCATCTGTCAAAATATAGGTAATACTAGTATGTCAGGGTTATTGTGTCTTCACATAGTATATGGGTGCAGTGAACAGTAGCTATTAGAATTATTCCTTCATGACAATGTGGATATATTAGATGTTGAATAATTGTACAGGTCTGTTTTCATGGAAACAATGAAAAGGTAGGAGCTAGATGGAGTTTCAGGGTATCAATTCATAATTAATTGAATGCCATATCCATAAGGAGCCAGAAAATGGATTGCCACCCTCCTGGAGCAGAATTTTTAGTGGATTTATCTTTACTCAGCACAACTGAACATTTTTATTAAAGACTTAGATAAAGGGTGATAACATATGTATACCATGAGGTGATAGAAGGCAGATAACAGAGATCCTGAAATAAGGCCTCATAAAGATCCAGAGAGGCCAGAAGATAACAGGTTGAAATTAAATACGGATGAACTGAGGTCGTCCTCCTGAGGTCTCAGCTCTGTCAATATGAGATGTGGGAGTAAGGCATAATAATAATAGGTAATGCTAGGTGTAATTGTTATAGAGTGTAATAATGACTAAAAGGCAGGTAACATCATATCATACTCAACCCTATGAAGGAGATACTGTTATTATCTCCTTTACAGATAAGGAAACTGAAGCCTAGAAATGTTGGAGGAAGTCAGACCATAAATGGGGAAGCCAGAATTTGAATCCAGGCAGTCTGACTAGAGAGCCCACACTGAGTAAACAAAATTCTGAGTACGTCCAGTAAAATTAAACAGTATGATGCTGTTGCCCTGCCCCTAAGCTACCTGTGACCACATAACGTGTGACCTAAGGAGCTGTCGATGGTCTCACCCCACTGTAAGCTTATAAGGTAACAACACATAAATGTGTTCCATTCCAGGCGCTACACTTTAAGAGGCACATAGACAAATAGATGACTTTCAGAAGACAGTAGATGGTGAGGGGGACTGAGAACCTGTCATTCGAGGAGTGGTTAAAGGAACTGGACGTATTTAGCCTGAAGAAGAGGAGACTCGGTAGGGACTTGCGTGAGAGCACCGCTTGTATTTAAAGTGGGTCCTAGAGAAAAGGTACTAAACCTAGTTCTGTTGACTCTGACAGTTTTCTGGAAATAACCTGGGGATAGGTTTTGACTCTCTAGCACAGGAGGAACTTTCTGACTTTCAGAGCTCCAAAGGTGAACCACACAGTTGGAAGAACTGAGTCTCTTGTCCTTGGACATAGACAGTCATCAAGTACGAAATTGGGCCACATGACTTGCCAAGCCTCTGTGAAAATAGCCCCCGGGTGAGCAGCATTTCTTTAGGGATTCCAGGGCTGTCTTTGTGACATGATATTTGGGACCCAAACTCACATAACTTTTAGGAATCTTTTTAATTCAGCCCACCCTAAAAGTTGGCTGCTCAATCTGCTGGACTTGGGAGATGATCCCTGACCTTTCTTCAGGTAATACCAGGGTCTCGGCTATACTGGAATTTAACAGGTTGGGAAGTCAGAAATCATGTTCTTTCTGCCCCCCTGCTGTCTGGCCCAGCAGCTCTGCTGATCTGGGACCGCGTGCACCCTGTCCACTCTGCAGGTCGCTTAACAAGATGCTGGCTGCATGACCACTTGCCTTCGTTTTCTGATCTGTCGGTTTCTGCCTCCCCCCAACCCCCACCCCAGCCTGGTTTGAGCTCTCTAGAGCTCTCTGCTCTATTTCCAAGGGTAAGGTCTTTTCCCACCTCTCAGGAGACAGAGGCTCTGCGCAAGTCCCCACTTCCTCTTTTCCCAGCTTAGTATCAGCCTTTTTACTCTGTGCCGGCTCCCAGCAATTGTTCCTTCCCTGCTAATGTTTTACCCTCCTTAAAGAAGGGCTGCTTTAGCAGCCTCAGCACCGCTTTCCAGTCTCTCCTACCCCAAGGCCATGGAGAAGTGATTCCTAGATTGGCAGTGGTTTCCTGAGCTTCCTGGTCTCTTTAAACCAGATGATAACAAGTAGAATCTCTGGTGGGGAGATGTTTGAGTTTCCCCCTTGTCATATGTGGCCCAACTGTGAGCCTCTTGCTGCTGCTGGAGATACAGCTTTCAAGGTAAATAGTCACCTTACTCAGACCTAAAGAAAAAAACTCTGGCGCAGCATATTTAGGATCTTTGCTTTTCAGAGTAATACTTTCTACCTACCTATTCCTAAGAAACCAACCCCAGTGGAGAGCCGTTGTCTCTGAGACCCCCTCCTTTGGCATTCTCTTTCGTCATATCATGACAGAGCGGTGAGCACCTGGCTCCCGGCTCTGTACTTCCTCACAGTGGCCTTCAGAAAGACCCAGCCACAAAAAGTAGACGTGACACTCAGTCTTGCATGGATCTAGCCACAGCAGTCCTTAAATTCACTTTTTCATTGTTCATTCAGTTCATTCCACAAGTCTCTGAGTGCCTGCTCATGTCTTTAGGTCCTGAGGTTCAGCAATCTATTTTTTTTTTTTTTTTTTGGCCACACTGCACGGCTTATGGGATCTTAGTTCCCTGCCCGGGACCCCCTGTAGTGGAAGTGCAGAGTCCTAACCACTGGACTGCCAGGGAATTCCCGGGTCAGCAGTGATCTGTCCAAACGCCTGCCCTTGAGGCTCCTAACTCAGGGGAGACCGTCATAGTCCACACAGTAGCGTGTTAGAGGCGGGACACACTCTTTAAAAAGCATGCTTGATACATTCCCTTAAGGTTCTCATGTTCCTGTCTCCCTCACGTCTGACCCCATGGACCAATAGATAATATAAATTCTTCTAGCCCTGCCATCTCCTCCTTCCCATATGGGGAAGCCTCATAGCATTTCTTTCCAGATGCTTGAAGGTACTCAAACTCCAGGTTTTCTAATTTTGCCTGTTTAATCCCCAAGGGGGATTTAGGAAAAATTGGGTAGACCTTCCATGGGCATAGGACACATACCCCATCCAGCAGTTTGAACACCTGTAAGTCTTTGGGGTAGAGTTAGAAGCCTTCTTAAAAGCATACTTTGAAGATTGCTTAATGTGCTGTTTTCCCAAACATGTTCCCTGATTCTGTTGGTTCATTCATTTATTTATTAAATATTAAGCTCTTACTATGTGCTGGATACTGCATAGGTGCTGGCGATTCAGAGATTAGTAAAAATAGACATGACCCTTGTATTTATAGACTTTACAGCCTATCATGAGAGAGACATTAATAAAATAATCCCACAGATGTCAAGTCATAACTGTGACCATGCTTTGGTGCCAGTGACCAGTCAGGAAGGGTCCCCCATGGAGGCGATGTTTGAGTCGAGGTCCAAAGGTTGGAAGTAACTAGGCCAGGGGAAAGCCTGTGCAAAGGAGGCCTTTCAGGGAAGGGTGCTAACAAGCAGGCAGCAAAAGAGCTCCCTGCAAAATCTCTTGAAACCTGATAGATCCCCACGAGGGTACCAGAGCTGTAGCTCTTTCCTCATTCGTTGACCATGGAGCATTCCTTAGAGCATTTCTCAGGACATACTTCAGGAAACACTGTAACCTGTTCATTGTAACCTGGGTAAGTCGAACATACACAGCAAAGAAAACAAGTTAAAGGAAAGTTGGTTTGGAGAAAGGGGATTATTGGCAGTGACCTCTCCAGTGGGCAGCTCTAAAGGAATTTAATTCATTAATTCACCAAAGATGAATTGGCTGTTCCTGCTGTCACGTGTTTCCATTCTTATTCCCACCGGTGAGACCAAGGCTAGTTCATTGCTAGCTTCTGTGTCCTTGAAGGCAAGGACCATATCTTTTTGTCTTTGTACCCCCAGCACCTAGAACTTTATCTGGCACATAGTAGGTGTTTTCTGAATGAATAGTCCTTGAGTTGTTTCCAGGGAAATTCACAGGGTGAGGCATAAGCTCGATTTCATAGGGGTGCACAGTTGGACTCTAGGTCATACTAACTTTTGGTGCTACATGTTTGCAGCATTAGTCTGCTTACTTAGGAGCTAATGTTTATAATATGATGGGGCTTTTAAAAAACATTCTACCTCTGAAAAAAGTTTGCATTCAGTATGAAACTGAATGTAACTGAATTTAGGAGGAAGAAGATGGAACCTCCAGTACTTTTTCTAATAAAAGAAATGTCCTCTTTCACCACCAGGAGCAGTATACTATTTGACATTTTATCACAACCGTTTACTTTTATTTCATTTCAATTCTTGATTCCCTTTCTTTGAGTTTTTATCTCCATTGCCTTATAAACTTTTTTTAAATTTTTCCTTCTGAGAGCTGTAGACCTGTGACACTCAATCATTACAATCACAATCTGATTATTAACGATTTTATTTGCTCTTACATAGAATCAATATTTTCAGTACAATTCATGCTCAAATGTTTTTAAGTATAGTAATTTTTAACAACAGTTTTTATCAGGTAGAATGGCGTGGAATGTTTAGGATTCTCTTTTCTAAAAGAACTTGAATGCCAAGCAACTGTAAAAACTGTATTTTCTTTTCCTAGGATTTACTTACAAGACATAAATTGCTCAGCGCAGAATTTTTGGAACAACATTATGATAGAGTAAGTACGTGAAACACTATTTTAAAATAGCACATTGTAAGTTTTGTTACCAGAAATGAAAGATTTTAATTAGATTTTGTACCAGAGTATTTATTTTGGAAATACAATGTTTTTAATTGGTGCTGTAATCATTTCTCTACTAAAACAAGGTATAGAGCGTTATGTGGTCAGAACAGAATTTTATCTTTTTGACGACACACTGCACTTTGCATCTTTTTTCGCTTTAGAAGAGGAAAATAAATCACTTCGCTGCTGAATGATAATATACAGTTAAGATAAAAAGAAAATTACTGTCTGACTTCTTATCTTCCCCTTACTTTCCGTTAGTTGCTCACATTCC
>NW_006789568.1:197731-207662 GCF_000442215.2 Lipotes vexillifer
TCCTGCTGCTTACAAATAGAGAGAAAAGGGCACAGCAGCAGGTAGATGGGCAGAACTCTAGCCTAGAGGACGCAGCAGCCAGTTCTGCCCTTGCTCTGCTGCTGACTCCTTGTGACCAAGACCAGGGCCCGCTGGGGGACTCAGAAGTCTGTCCTTATTTGTAAAATGAAGACATTGGATTAGCCCAGCCTTAAGGCCCCCTCCAGATTGAGCTAGTAGTAGAACCCCCAGAGGTTTGTGAATAGTGCTGGGTGCTCTGATAACCTGGTTGCCCTTGATCATCACAGCAGTAGCGTCATGTGTTCTCTCCCACCATGTGTCAGCTCTGCTCTCCAGAATTCCCACGAGCACTTCCTTATGCCGTACTAGTTTAATGTAGGCATTGTCCAAGATCTCATAGGTCCTCCTGGAGAAGTTATGATAGTAACAATCCACTTAAAATTTCTGTCTCTCCCCCAAGATTTGGCTTAGGTTTTCATTCTTCCACTAGTTGTTTGAATTTTTAAAATCCTAGGTATTGTTAATACTTCATTGTTCACTGTGCCATTGAACTAAATTAGAAGATTCTTGGAGGCAAAGCCTATGCTTTCTAATTCTCTTGTGTTCCTTTTCCCGTCTTCCCCTCCCACTCCCAGTAACATCATAACACAGTGCTGAGTACATAGTAATTCCCTCATAAATAGCCTCATCGATGGCTTAAACATAGCTGGTCATTTTTTTTTTTCCTGCCCGTGTACATTGGGATGGGGGTGTGTTTTTTTTTTCCTGTGCATTTGTTGGTTTAAATCAGAAGCACAGTCATTTTGTTGGTGCCTTTTACAGTAGTTAGAAGCGTGGGCTTTGGCACCAGACTGCGTGGAGTTTGGCTTCAAGTCACAGCTCCACCGTGTGCTTCCAGCTCTTGGGCAGCAGCCTTCATTCACCCTCTGTGCCTTTAGGATCTTCAGCTCTAAAAGAAGGCTCATAATAGCACCTTCTTACTACTGGGTTGCTGTGAGGATTAGATAAGAATGTGTGTGTCAAATGCAAGACACAGTGCCTGGAACACAGTAAGCATTTAATAAACATTAGCGTTATTATTTCTATTACCACATGGTCTCAAGGGTTTTTTTTAATTAAACATATGAGTATCTTAATTTAAAACCTACCAAAGATAAAATCTAATTTCCCAGAAATTTGCTACCGGCAATGATGTCGCTTTAATTTTGCGCTAAAATATTTTCCTATATGTTATTAATGGGTGACATTGGTTAACAGGATTTAGCAAATTTATGTGCAGCAGCTGACAGAAATGTGCATGCAGTGCAGTCATATCCAAGGAGGAGAAGGAAAGTGGGGAGGTGCAGGCAATTTAAATTAAGCCGAGGTGGAGTTACTGGGCAAAAACATATGCTCTAAAATCTGTACACTTGACTCTGAGCTTTCTAGTAATTAAAGCATAGAGGGAAACAAAACCAAGGAAAAGCTCACAGTATCTGTAAAGCTTGTTCAAAAGAAACAGCCTTTTCTAGCACTGGGACCTGGAACAAATTTCTCCCATCGACATTCTTAGACGGGAATTGAATTATAGTGTCATGTAGTGGACGCAGTCACTGAGCGTGCCTCTGCAGTAAATAGAATGCTGAACTAAAGTGTGCTCACGGAGAGCAAAATCTTTGAGGGGCCCAAACAGTGCCTGACCTCTGTCTCTCCTAGTCCTTTATTGCTGGCCAGGGATAAAATCTAACCAGGCAGTTCTCCTTGAGAATAATTTCTTGCAACCAAGCTTACCCTAAAAATTATGCAGCAGAAAATCTTAACTTGCATTTTCTGTCGAGAACTTGAGGTGTTCCTGTTTCTGCATTATTGATTAAAGGCAGACCCAATTGTTTGATCATTGACTGGACGATCATTTGAGAGAAGGAAGGGTTAACAGCCATCTCTGAAGAGAAAAGTTTTAGTTGCTTGCATACTAAGTAGATGGCCATCCCGCCTCTGCCTAGAGATAAGCTACAGAATGAATGCATAGGCAGTTCTGGTTAGCTCTAAACCAGGGGCTGGAAAACGTTTTCTCTAAAGGGCCACCCAGATAGTAAATATTTGAGGCTTCATAGCCATGCAGTCTCTGTCAGCTCTCCTGTCTGTTCTACTGCAAAAGCAGCCATAAAGAGTTCATAAACTGAATTTGTTTTCCATACACAAATGAGCATGGCTGCGATCCAATAAAACTTGTATAAAAACAGACGGTGGGTTGGATTTGGCCCATGAGCTGTAGTTTGCCAACCCCTGCTCTAAACCACAGACGAATGGCTGATGAGAACCCATCATAAAGCAAAGGTAGAAAACAGTTTTAGCATCAAAGCAGGCATCCTTTACCGCCCACCACAACCAAGGAAAGGTCTCAGTAAAGCACTGATAGCCAGCAGAGTCATACTAGTACTGCAAAACTTTGGAACTTTTAAAACCTGTCTGTAGTTAAAACAAACAGCTAACTGGCCTTCTCTTCTAACTTTTGGGAAGTGTGGCCCTAGCCCTTGTGTGCCCCTCACTTCTATTTCCCACCTCCCAGCTTTCCTCTGCTTCTGCTCCTTACCGTTCCAGGGACACTGTTCTTGTTAGGGAGCACCATTTTGTAAATCTAGTGGACATTCGTCAGCTCTTAAATCTGTATCATTTTGCATTTTCCAGGTCCTCGCTCACGCCGTGTTCTTCCCTTTCTGTCCCCCAAGAGCATCTCTTCTCCTCCGCATTTCTGAACGAAATCTCTCCCATTAGCCAAGTTTGAGCTCAGGTCCTACCTTCTGTGGGACACCTACCTATTTAAAAGTGCTGAATTTCTTCTCTCTCCTGTTTTTAATTATTTTCTCTTCTTGCTTTGAAAGAACAGGCAACTTTTCTCGTTGTGCTTGTGCTTTGGACTAGTTGAGTTGTAAAAAATAGGAATTTTCTAATCTAACACCAGGAAATGAGAGCTGACTCAACAGTGAGAAAACACTCGGGGGGAAAGGGAGTTATGTTCTGTGCATATGGAGTTTGGACAGAAGAGGACCAGATTTAAGCTATATGCGCACCTGGCTAGAGCTGGGAGGGGGCCAGGAGCCTTCTTCGTGGAGGTAACCAGTGGGTGTCACCTTGAGGATGGGTGTGAAGCAGACAGGAGGGGCTGAGCTTGGGCAGCGATTGGCCTTTGTGCTGTTAGAAGTTTGTACTCAAGCTTTTTAATGGTATTACTGGCCTTTAAAAAAATAACTCTGATAAGTGTTTTCTTGTCTTTTAGTTCTTCAGTGAATATGAGAAGTTACTTCATTCAGAAAATTATGTGACAAAAAGACAGTCACTCAAGGTATGACAAATTATTGAAGTAATTCATTTCTCTCCACCCCTTATTTGAAATGTGTGTTTGGGGAAAGGGAGATACGGTGCTATGGGTTCTAGACCTTTTCAGGGAAAATACATTTGCCCATGGTCAAGATTTTTGTGGAAAAGAGCAGGCGGGGTTCAGCAGTGGTTCATGCTGGGCAGCTACCCCTGCTCACATTTTAATGGTATTACTGGCCTTTAAAAAAATAACTCTGATAAGTGTTTTCTTGTCTTTTAGTTCTTCAGTGAATATGAGAAGTTACTTCATTCAGAAAATTATGTGACAAAAAGACAGTCACTCAAGGTATGACAAATTATTGAAGTAATTCATTTCTCTCCACCCCTTATTTGAAATGTGTGTTTGGGGAAAGGGAGATACGGTGCTATGGGTTCTAGACCTTTTCAGGGAAAATACATTTGCCCATGGTCAAGATTTTTGTGGAAAAGAGCAGGCGGGGTTCAGCAGTGGTTCATGCGGGGCAGCTACCCCTGCTCACCTCCTCATGTGTTAGAGATACCGAAATGGAACATACAGAATTTTGAAGAGGATTTAATCACTTAGTAATGAGGTATTTTAGATTTGGGAGCCTATTGTTAAAACTTAGAATCGAATCACCGAATTGAAGGCGCTACAGGTGTTTTGTTCCCCAGAATGCTGCCCAGATGGCACAAGCTTGCTGTGTGAGGGGAGTGGGGTGGCCGTGCACAGTGACACTGTGAACCGTAGACGAGTTTGGCTGCTTTGTATCAAAATAGGATGTGGACAATTCCATTTGAAACTTAAATATTTAAAACTCTAGAACAGGGTTTGGCAAACTACCAAATCCAGCCCACTGTGTATTTTTGTAAATAAAGTTTTATTGGAACACAGATGCATTCTTTTATTTACATATTGTCTGTGGCTGTTTCGGCTACAACAGCAGATTTGAATCGTTGCCCCAGAGACACTGTATGGCTAGCGAAGGAATGGATACGAAGCAAGTCTTTCATGCCTACAGTTTCTCATGAACGCATGGAGAAATTTTGAGGACCAGTGGTACTCTAAAAATGTATTTTAATTTGTACTCTCTTTTTTGCTGCCACATTGGCATTTATTTATCCCTATATTTATTTTACCAAGCAAATTTGTATTCCCTGTACCAAGCTTCAGTTTATTTATTTGTTTGTTTTTGTTTATTTATTTTTGGCCTCACTGCATGGCTTATGGGATCTTAGTTCTAAGACCAGGGAATGAACCCTGGCCCTCGGCAGTGAGAGCGTGGAGTCCTAACCACTGGACCACCAGGGAATTACCCCAATTTTTAATTTTTATGTCCAAAGAAATTCTTTAAATTACTGGTCATCCTTCTCTAGATAATCACATTGAAATGAGTCATTTTCAGTATTTCTTTGGTTTCTGTGACAGAAAATTAACACCCAATAAGTCTATACATACTTAATACTACCTTTTGAGCCTCCATAAGAGTAAATACTGGGCTTACTTTGAAAGTTGTATATTTTGTGATTCAGATTTGATGTGAAACCTATCTGAGCTTTTGAATTCTTCCTCTAAATTCTTTATAATCCTACGTAGAGTAGATTTGTTTTCCTGCACATCAGGTTATTTTTGATTTACTATGATGACATGTTATTTATCTAGAGATCAGTTATCTGGAAACTTCAAGTATCTAGAACATAGCCAGGAACCCAGAAGGGAATTAATAACAGCAAGTAAACCATGGCAAAGTAGCTCTATCCATGCATTTTCCTTCCCTTAGACCTCACTACATGTCTCTTATTAGACTCGGGTCCAGCGTGCTTTGCATGTATTCATGCTTTTACTTCTCACTATACTCTCATAAGATATAGGTCCACTCCCACTGTACAGATGATAAAACTGAGGCACAGAGAAGTTAAATAACATTCTCAAGGTTAGAGAACTCACAGGGAGCAGGGAGTCAGGACTGGAACCCAGGCAGGCTGGTGCCAGGGGCCAGGATCTCCACTGCTCTGCTTCTGCCTGTGTCCACAAGGACCACAGCTTGGTCCCTGTCCGCAGGCAGGTTATACCACCTGCACACTAGTCCTTGACTAGACGTTGGCACACTGACAGCATGAAGAGGTGACTGCTGGCTTCAGAAAAAGAGAAATCTAGAACAAGCAGGGACAATTTTAAAAGTAAGGGCTGATACGGTATAGTCAACTCCATAGAACTCAGGAAGCACAGACTTAGCTGAAGGCACGGACTTTTTTTTAGCTTAATTAATGTCATTTTTAGTAATGTTGAGGAGTCACTAAGAAAAGCTTAGAGTATCTTCAGGATACCTTGCTTAAGAAGGAACAGAAAAGTATTTGTTTTTATAAACCTCTCTGAATCAGATAGATAAAATGATAAGTTTGGTGTGTTTAGGGGTAAGTATGTGGAAAACTTTGTACATGAAACCCTTTGTCCTGTAAAGTTCAGATAAATAAAATAAAAAATAGTAAAATTATTTTTAAATTAAGCTAAAGTATATAGTTATTCAGTAACGTATCGTCTGACCAGTTTCTTTTTACTGAGATAACACAAATGCATATTTAAAGAATAGGTTCTGACTGTCTCAGATTCTGGGCCAAATGTGACTTGAATGTCCTCTTCAGAGAGCAGTGTCAGACTCACCATAGGTTTAAACCCCAGAAGAAAAGGTAGGTGTTCAAGTAACAAATAGGAGGCACTCATTAGCTTTTAGGTCATAATTCAGTTCAGTTCATCAGTCTTTTGAGTGCCTACTAATATTCTGTGCTTAATAATGATGATTATTTAATGAATTGTTTTTAAAACTTTGGTTTTACTTCAAATCTCAAATGATAATGGAAGAGTAATTGTTTGTCTTCTCAGCTTCTCGGTGAGCTACTACTAGACAGACACAACTTCACAATTATGACAAAATACATCAGTAAACCTGAAAACCTCAAGTTAATGATGAACCTTCTACGAGACAAAAGCCGTAACATCCAGTTTGAGGCCTTCCACGTTTTTAAGGTAGAGTACTAAAAGCATAAACACTAGTTGTTCATCCCATTTCATTTACAAATTACTGAAGTTTTATTAGGTTCATTTTGGTAATCTCAGTGACACAGCTCAGTTCAGTCAATTTTCATAGTTGTGTGGTACAACATTTAAACAAAAATAGACCCAGAAACAAGGTATATACCATTCGCATTTGGGAACAAGAAAAGTTTATTTGTAGAGGGGTGTCATTTATCTTTGGCATAGAAGATTATTAATCATAAAGTAAAGGGTAATCCATTTCTTAATGCTTTCCACGGAGGTTTTGTTCTTGAAATCCATTCTGACCTCCTCTGCCCAGAACTAACTCCTGCTCATTTTATTCTACAATCAAAGTCTATATTTAATACCAACTGCTGAGTTTCAGAGCATGAGTGAATATGTCAGTCCTTTTTGTGCTAAAACATGTAATCCTCCCCCTTTTTTAAATTGTAAAATAAGGTCTTCCAAATCGAACACCTCTGAATTAATCCTGGCTTCACCACAGGCCCCAGGGAAGCATTGGATGTGTGTAGCATGTGCTCTGCTAACTGTGGCATACATGTCCCCGTGTCTTGTTCTTTCCCTTTGGTTGATGTTGATTTTTCTCTGTGCAGGTGTTTGTAGCCAATCCTAACAAGACGCAGCCCATCTTAGACATCCTCCTCAAGAACCAGACCAAACTTATAGAGTTCCTCAGCAAGTTCCAGAATGACAGGACCGAGGATGAACAGTTTAACGATGAGAAGACCTATTTAGTCAAACAGATCAGGGATTTGAAGAGACCAGCTCAGCAAGAAGCCTAATTTCCTATAAACATCTAAAATATTAAATTCAAATTCAGCATTTGCTGTTAGCTATTCAGCATCAGGCACTGTTATCAATTCATGAGGAACATTACTGCTAATCTGCTGTTAAGTGAACGGTTTTCATTTTACCTTGTTTGTTTTTTTTAGTCCAAGTTGGAGAACGTAGCTGCTGCTTTCTTGCACACTAGAGCACACGTGGACTTTTTCTTAATCTTTGTGTCATTTCAGTATTCAAAGACTCTGCTGTAGAAGTTCTGAACATGGCTAGGTTCATGAAGGCAAATGCATAGATGATAGTGTGTGTTAGGGGAAGAGGGCACTGATATTATCAGAGCAAACCTGCTTGTTTGCATTTATCTTTGTTAAAGATCTGGGTGTGGATTCTTGGTAAGATTATATGCCTTCACTAATGGAAGACTGTGCAGAGCTTTATTTGAAATCATAGGGGAACTATATCCAAGATGTGAGCTTCTTGGGTGGATAAAGTTGACACATGAATAAATTGATACTGAAACTTAGCAGCTTCTCAAAATTGTGAAGCTTTGTAAGGTCATAAGGAAAATGTATATATGCTTTTCACAGCTTTCTAGAATTTTTTGACATTTGATTTTCTTGAGACTTGTAAACCTGGATATGTTGAAGGGTATTTGTTAATTTTACTTTTTGAAGGTATTTTAAAACAGTAGAGCTAGCAATGACACCTCTCATTTCATTTCAACAATGCTTAGTTTCCTTTTGTATATAATTCTTAGAATGCTCATTTCTTTTAAATGATTTAATTTGTACAGCAGAGGAATGTTATTGTATTAGTATGTAACTATTACCTAATATTGAGTTTTTGCAAAAAATGAATGCTCATAATACGTAATTGAAATACTTCAGATCACCTGAAAATGCTGATTTAAGTATCACAGCATTAAAAGAAAAAGTAAACCAGTCCTTTGTATTCAGTTATCCAATGGGGTGCCATCAGTAGGCTACAGTACAGACCTGGAACTCAGTCAGCTACACTTTCCTGCATAATATTGGCCTTACTCATTTAAAATGAGTCATGAGTTCTCCAGATCTATGAATGATACCGATTATGCTAAATTAACGCCGATTCTTTGTGTGTGTGGGAGACCTCTGTAGAGCACCTTTTCTTTCTTAAAGTAATCCAGTACAATAGTTGTGAAACTGAATAATTAAAACTTTGGCTTCTCTTAGGAAAAGAAGAGTTCCTAGTCATAGGTGTCCTTTGGGGAAATTTATTTTTTTTTAATGTCCTGTTCCTTAATGCTGCAAATTATCAGTATTTATAAAGTAACTGATTTTGCACCACTTTTTTGTTACTGTGACCACGGCAGAACAACGTCTCCTAGAATATATCTATGTAAAGTTATTAGAATGGTATCTGTTCATCTTAGTGATATGAAGATCACAACTAACAACTTACAAATCAGAGTTTGTCAGTTCGAATTCAGCATGGCTGTAGCTGATTAAGAAATTTATCTAATTATTCTTTGCTAGCCTCTCTTACTAATTGAATTATTTATCAGCCAGTAAAGTGAGACTCCCAATTGATGTTTCAGCAGGCTTTAA
Source organism: Lipotes vexillifer (assembly GCF_000442215.2). Taxonomy (NCBI): domain Eukaryota; kingdom Metazoa; phylum Chordata; class Mammalia; order Artiodactyla; family Lipotidae; genus Lipotes; species Lipotes vexillifer. The sequence goes on from NW_006789568.1 coordinate 206,468, forward strand.
GATCTCCTTCTAGGAGCACCAGTTAGGAAAACAGCTCCAGAAAACATAGATATATTTTATTCTGTTTAATTGAAATGGCAGTCTACACTTATAATTGGTTTTCCTGAGGATGTCTTTACCAAAATCTGTGTAAAATAATTCATGTTTTTCTATCGGAACTAGAGAAAGCAATCCAAGCTCCTTGAAATGAAAATATCCAAGATGTTTAGGAAGGCAGACTTGGCTGCGATGCATCATTCTGGTTCTCGTGGTCCAGTGCTGGGTATCTGGATTCCGTGTGCAAACATTAATTACACCAAGTGGAAGAAAGGTTTCCTTGCCAAGCTGGTTCTTAGAACTTGAAACAACAGCTTCCCCTTTGGCAATGCTGTCATAGCACTAGAGCCTTTGTGTGGAAGACAGGGGTGCAGTGTGTCAAAGAAAACACTGATGTGTTACTATTGCATTGGAATCTGGGGATAGTTAAGACTTTTGGGTTTTTGTTGCTTTTAAACAAAAATGTGAAAACATTCAAAGTTGAAAAGTTGCATTTGAAGTTATGATCATTTAATATATTCATATTACCAAAACTATTATACTGGAAGTGGTTTCTTTTTGTGTTATAAAGTTTTCATTTTACATAAGTCAGTTACTCAATGTGATTTTTTAACCCTTAAAAAAGGTGGAGATGTATACAATTGTTAACAATGCCATGGAAGCATTTCCTTTCTCTTGAGGAAAAGTAAATTTCTTATCAGATTATCTGGCTGGCCCTGTAATTTAAATTAAAATAAAATTTTGGAGAAACAGCATTGTCGGTTTTTTGGTTTTATGATGTCATAGATAAATTCATTTGTGTCACTGTGAACACCACCATCAGGAGACACAGTAGCACAAACTTTGTCACAAACTGTACCCAGGAACAGTTAATACACAAGCCTCTGAGTCTTTTTTTTCCCCCCTTCGAGGTTTTATTTTTGTTGTCAAAAATGTGGTTTTCATTTAGGTCATAGCTCCCTGGCCCTTCCTTTCACAGTTAAGTATTAAGCCTTATACAAGCGTTGCTTCTTAGACCGTAGCATTTGGGGAGTAGATCCTTTCCCTGGTTCTGTGATTATTAACACGCTAAAAGTGAGTACTTGGCAGGACTATTTATAAATTACTTGAGTGAAATTATATTTTCTTCTTTCTTTTTTTGCGGGGGGGGGGGGGGGGT
>NW_006789568.1:207731-212558 GCF_000442215.2 Lipotes vexillifer
GGGGGGGGGGGTGTGCTGTGTTGGCTCTTAGTTGCTGCCTTGAGGTGCGGGAGCTCAGTAGTGGCCCTGCATGGGCTTAGCTGCCTAGCAGCACGTGGGAGCACGTGGGACCTTAGTTCCCGCACCAGGGATTGAACCCGAGTCCCCTGCATTGGAAGGCGGATTCTCTACCATGGGACCACGGGCGAAGTCCCTTGAGTGAAACTATAATGAAGGTTGAAAGAAGGTCCGTCCTCCAGGCCACCTGCTAAGACGTGGCACACAGCCCTGTCCTCGAGGTTCATTGTAACCCTTGTCAGCGGATGGGGTCTTCATCCTCCCCGACGTGTTCTTGCCAAAAGCCCTTATCTGAAATCTGAATAACAGCGTTTTGCTTGTTATAATTTCTTATAGGTAGTTCAACCCATGTGTCTGTCGCGCTTCTCCAAAGACGACGGCGGGACCAGGCAACACTGCCCCTCCTGAGGGTGAGCGGGGGCGCCGCGCGTCACGCGGAAGGAGGGTCCACACCGAGGCCTGGATTCGGGCTCTCACGCGAGTTCCGCTTCCTCCTTCAGCCCCCCCGCCCCGCCCCCGTCCCCACGCCCGCAGCTGAAGTTACCCGGCCTCTCCCTTCTTCATCTGTGAGGGTCAAACAGACGGTGGTGGCGAAGGCCCGAGGAGGGCGGCCGCGCTCAAGCGCTTGTTCTGGAAGCGGGAGCCGCCGGAGGCCGTGAGCCCCCGCGCCCAGCGCGCCCCGCAGAGGCCCCGAGGCGGGGCACCGGCCACTCCTGTGTCCTCTCCACACCTCACGACCCTCCCGCCAGAGAGGTGAAGGCACGAAGGACGAGGTGAGACTCCCCCACCACAGTCTCAAGGCGCTCCCTCCCGCCGAGCGGCGACCCCGCTTCCGGCGCCAGCGCGCACTTCCGGTCCCTCGCAGTCGCCGGGCACGCAGCCCCAGACGGTTAATGCGACCAGAGACTTCCACCTTCTCGCAGGCACTGCCGCCTCCCGGAGTTCACGCCTTCCTGGGCGCCGGCTGTTGCTTCGCGGGCCGCGCGGCCCCGCGCTTGCACGAAGCCCCATAGTGACCCTCGGGGGATGGCACAGCCCGGGTCCCCGCGTGGCCGTCGGGCGGGGGCCGCACACCGGACCTCAGCTCCGGTCCCCGCTGCGGCGGGAGGGTGCAGCGCGTGCACGGAAGGCCGGTGTCCGCGCGCTGCCCGGGGACCCTCCTTCGGTCCCCAAGCGTGGCAAGCAGCGGTGTCTGCGCAGGAGGTCGTGTGCTCTGGGATCATGAAACACGTTTCTAGGTAGCCCTTCAGGAAGACAGGCACCAAGATTTGGGGGAAGGTTTCTGTTTTTCACCGTCCTCCGCGAGATGAGCTGCAGCCCGTGAGCATTCCTGTTTCTTGGCGTTAACAGTTGTATCACCTGCATACTGGCTGTTCCGTGCGAGCAGCACGGTTCTGCTCCGCTTTTCAGTATCTGGGTCCTCTATTCGTTGGAGATTCAAGCACGTGCGGAGGCGGCGGGCAGGGCCCAGGGAAGCTTCCTAAGAGGCGGCGGGCAGCCGGCTCCCTCTGCTTCCTCCCTGCAACCCCCACCTACACGCCCCTCCTTGCAGCTCCCCCACCTTACAGAGTCTCCCCCGTGTGCAGGAGGCGGCCAGGGTCCCAGAGGCGCCTCTCCTAACCCGACAGCGCCCGGTCCTGCTGGGCTGAGGCCGCCAGGGACCAACTCCCTGGGGCTGAGTAAGTAGGTGGGGGCCGGTGGCGACCCCCATCACACGGACACACCAAGAGGACCTGGCAGGGCCTCACCCCAGTCCCTTGGCACCCCCTTCTGCTTGCTGTGGCCCCGGGCACCAGAAGTACAGCAGTTACTGTTCCCAGAAGCTGCCCTCACCCAGCGCCCGGCCCCTCAGCCGGGGTGGGTGCTCCCCAGCAGCACTCAGCTCGAAGCCGCCGCGTCCATGGTTTGCTGACACACCTTTTATTAGATGCTTTCCCTCCCCTGGCTCACGTCCCGCTCGGTACGGGGTTTCCTGGGATTGAGACCCAAGGAAATGACTAGCATTTGAACCCTGGTCCCAGGCTCTGCTTACAGGGACACCCCACTAAGACGTGCTTGCTGTGTTCCTTCTAACCCCGGGGCATGAACTGCCACGCCTGCGAGCGGCCAGGTGAGGGGCCTCCCTCAAAAAAGGAGGCCTGGGACGGCGGAGCAGTGCCGCCCGGCCTCGGGAAGCTCCCTTCTGGTCCCGCTCGCCTCGGTATTCGGGAGAGACCGTGACCGGCACAGCGAGGCCGCTCAAGACCATCGCTGCTGCTGCCGGAGGGGGCGGCTGTTCAGGGCACACCCACGGCCCCAAAATTGTTCTCCACGGTCGTCAAAACTGCTAGCAAAACGGAAATTCCCAATCCCCTCATGCTCTCTGCCCACTTCCAAGAGTTTTTTTCTTTTTTTAGAAAAGTATAGTATAACCCTACAAAATGATTGCACAGTTGGGAATCGGGGCCAGAGTTAGGAAATGTCCGGGTCTAAATTAGAATTGAGATGGGGGTCAGTGTGGAAGGGACTAGGGTGGAATCAACTCTGGGCCTCCTTCCCGTTTTCCTGCACTCAACGCTTTACCTTTAAAGATCCACTAGGTGACAGTAGAGCTCTTTGTTTTCAGCAGCTGCCAAGCCTGGGGCGTGGGGCATCCAGAAAGCAAATCCAGCCTAACAAATGTGAAGGGACCCAGAGATCCTGTGGCAGTTGGGTGCTGGGCGGTCCCAGGCTTCCTGAGTGCCGTTTTGAGCAAAAAGGAAGAGGTAGTCAAGCGAGGCTGTTAAAAAAAAAAAAAAAAGGATAGGGCAGATGTGTGATAAAGATGTGAAGTGTGATAAGGATAGTAAAGTGTGAAGGGTAGGATTTACATGATGGGTATATGGTTGTTGTGTTTTTTAAGAAACGTTACTTTTTAGAAGCGTTTTAGTTTTACAGAAAAAAATTGCAAAGATAGTATAGAGAGTTCCCTTATACCCCACACCTGGTTTCTCTATTATTATTAACATCTTAAATTAGTATGGGACATTTGTCACAATTAATGAACAAATACTTACGTGTTATTATCAACTAAAGTCCATACTTTATGCAGATATCCTTCGTTTTCCCCTAATGTCTTTTTTTTCTCTGCCAGGGCCCCATCCAGGATCGCACATGACATTTAGTCATCATGTCCCCGGAGGCTCCTCTTGGCTGTGCAGTCTCAGACTTTCCCTGCTTTTGATGACAGTTTTGAGGACCACTGGTCAGGCATTTTGTAGAATCTCCCGTAGGTGGGATTTGTCTGATGTTTTCCTCATGATTCGAATGAGATTATGGGTTTAGGGGAGGAAGACATCCTCATCACAGGATATCAAGGATGCCCAGTGTCACCAGGACCTATTCCTGTCGATGCTGACCTTGATCTCCTGGCTGAGCTAGTGTTGTCAGGTTTCTCCAATGTACAGCTGCTCTTTCATCTTCCCTCTTTCAATTCTGTCCTCTTAGGAAGCAGTCGACAGAAGCAGCCCCCACTCAAGGGTGGGGGTTAGGCTCCATCCCCTTAGAAGCGAGTATCTACGTATATTTCTTGGAATTTTTCTGCATGGGAGCTTTGACTCTCCTCTCCCATTGTATCGTTTTCCCCCGTAAAATCCTTTCAGTTTTCTGCCTGAAACGTTTCGTGCTTGAAACGTTTCATAATAAAACGAAACAAAATCACTGATCCAAAAAAAATGGCTGAGGGTGGGGTGTGGTATTCACCCAGCATGTGTGGCTGAATGCAAGGTGAAAGGCCACTCCGGTGTTAAGGATGTGAGGGGACAGAGCAGCACATGCAGCATCTTCACCACTGCACGTGTGTGTCCAACAGATGTACCAGGTCCAAACCAGAACTCATGCAGGCCTCCCACCCTCCAGGCTCAGGGCTCTGGTTGCTTAAATCAACAATCGTCCTTGATTCCTTACCTTGTCTCCCACCATCTCCTCCCATCCAGTCAACAGCAAATCCTGTTTGTTCTGCCTCCAAATGCTTTGGTCTCAAGGTTTCGAGTCAGATGTCCTTGCAACAATTATAACAAGACTTCTAAAATTATAAGAAAGCTTTTTTCCCTTCTTAGGAAACAGACTTAGAAATTTAATTGTATGATGATGCAATACAGAATAAGTATCAACTTTATTTTTGTGGTAACTAGCAGGTAAATATTGGGCTGGCCAAAAAGTAAGATGTTACGGAAAACCCAAACGAAAATTTTGGCGGCCCAATATTTGCTAACCATCTCCATCTAAATCTTCCTAAAGCACCCATGTCAACATTCTTTCAAGTTCTTTATTAACTGCCAACAATCCTCATTAATACTGACTGAGTGATTACCAAGCATTTTACAAGGGCTAACTCACTTAATCCTCATAACACTCAGATGGTTAGGCCCTCTATTATCCTGATTTTACAGAAGAGGAAACAGAGGGACAGAGAGGTTAAGCCACTCAGCCAAGGCCACACAGCAGTAGGTGGCAGACCAGAAGTGGACTCAGCAGGCAGCATCTCTTTTCTTCTTTCTCGGTCTTACATTCTACATTCTCTTCCAAGTGCCTGCCTTCCTCCAAAATTAGCAAGAGCAGATTGTTGAGGCCCAATGAGCAGTAGCAAAGTGGGTCTCAGAATCTCACCCACTCTGATCAACTGTTTAGATTAAACGCCCAGGAGGAGAGGCCGTTTGTCTGGCACCCTTTTCACAGGTTCCTGGAACCATGAGGCAAGGCTAAGAGCAGCTTCTCAACCTGAAATGAACATGCCACTAGGGGCGGGGGGGG
>NW_006789568.1:212571-212943 GCF_000442215.2 Lipotes vexillifer
GGGGCCAGGGGGCGGGGGTGTGGCCTTGATTAAAAGCTGATTCGCATCCAGTCTATCTGGGATGAGATCCTGCTTTTCTAACAAGCTCCCAGGGTGCTACGGCCCCAGGACCACACCTGGAGGAGCAAGAGAGGGCAGGTGATAGCTGCAGGTGCCAAGAAACAGGTGTCGATTACCCAGCTCCTGGGGTTGGCCGCAGAAACAGCTGCTGGTGAGGCCTGGCAGGGCAAGTGAGTAAGGAGGAGCAGCTCCGGCAAGTGTCCGGGTTTGAGATGGACGGGCCTCTCCAGGATGAGGGCACGCAGGGGACCGGGCGTGGCGGAGATGCCGGGTCTCGGAGAGCTCACTGAGCCGTGGCCACCAGAGAGGTCG
>NW_006789568.1:212961-213235 GCF_000442215.2 Lipotes vexillifer
GGCTGGGCTGTGGTGTGGACCAGCCTCGGGGGCCAGAGGACTGAGTCAGGCCTGAACCCAGCTCCCATAGGGAGCTGTGCACGGCCACCCAGAGAAGGCGCGGCGCGGGGCTAGGCTGGGCGGAAGAGTGATGCAGGGCGCCCGCAGCGTGTTGTGCATCCCTCACCATGGTATCGCGGTTTATTTTTATGCGTCTGTCCTCAGGCCAGGAGCTTCTCAGGATCAGGAATGGGGAGCGGCCGGGGGGGGGGGGGGAGGATAACACCACCCCTTT
>NW_006789568.1:214310-237626 GCF_000442215.2 Lipotes vexillifer
GGGGGGGGAAGGGATATCACTCACCTTTATGTCCTCCGCCCTCACTCCAGGCTCAGCCGATAGGTACAGCCCACTAACGCGGCCGCAGCTGCACACTTTCAGGGGGCGCCATTCACATTCGGATGGTCTCCAGGTTGTCTACTTAATTCGACGCTTTTCCAGCAGGCGGCAGTGAAGCGCCTTTATTTTAGCGCCCGCGAAACACCGTCGGGGCCGCCTCTCGCTGACCCAATGAATAAACAAAACCCCAGTCGTCCGGTAGCTGCGGTCCCCGCCCCTGGGGCCAGGTGCTCAGACTTGCTGAAGAGGGAGGCGGCTGCCCACCCACCCTGGGAACTTGAGATCTCCTGGGTCTTGAGGCCGAGCCTGGAGCCGCAACCGGCAAACTGTGCTGGAGCAACTGTGAACCAAGCCTTAACGAAGGTCCAGCCTCTGGCGGTAGGGACAGGTGGGCGTCCACCCTGCCATCAGGCCTTCCGGGAGGGCCACGTGCCTCCAGCACGTGGAGGACATTCCCGAGGTGCCACTGGCCGGGGTTTTGAGTCTGGCTGGTAGCAGCTTCACCGGCTGACACTGGGGCAGCAAATCTCTGTCCTGCTCGAGGTGCAGGAAGACGAGGCTTGAGACGGAGCAAGGTTCCTCCGGGCTCAGCAGTCCTTCCTCCTTCTGCACCAGCCGGTGTGGGTGCAGCGCAGAGCGGACACCCAGGGCTGGGCCCAGGGAAGCACGGGAGGCCCTCTTTTCCCCCGAGGGAGTCCCGGGAGGGCTGGGACCTCTGGCAGCTCCAGCTGTTCCTCCCGAGCTCAGTGTGCAGCTCGCTGCGACTCAGCTGGAAGCAGCTTGCGGGGGCGGGGTTTCCTTCGCTGAGGCGCGCCCTGTTGCATCCACCCCACGCATGTAACCCCCTCCGCCCAGGAGTGCATCAGCTGGCTAAGGATGGTGAGCAGGAGGTAAACGTCTCGGAGCCGTGGTGCCTTTCTGACTCGGCCAGGCCTGGACATCCCACTCCGACTGTGTGTAAGTGACAAGAACACACCCTTCTTTGGTCCAGCCACGCCGCTGTGGGCTTCCTGTCACATCCATCCAAACACCACCCTAAGGAAAGGGTCCCCGAGGCCCCTGTAGGAAGGGTTCAACACTCCACTGCAGGTGTGGGCAGTGGGAGGGATGGATAGCTGTTCCCAGGGACACCCACCAAGTGGCTGCTCCCTGACATCGAGGGAATGTCACAGAGGCCAGTGTGACGGGAAATCCTTTATTCTTCTTGCAGGATGTTGGACTTTGACCCAGATGTCTTAATTCTTTCAGTCTGCTATAACAAAATGCTGTAGACTGGGTGGCTTACAAACAACAGACATTTATTTCTCACAGTTCTGGAGGCTGGAAGCCGAGATCAGGGTGCCAGCATGGTCAGTTCTGGTGAGGGCCCTCTTATGGGTTACAGATGGCCACCCTCTCCCTGTGTCCTCACATGGCAGAAACAGGGTGAGGGAGCTCTCTGGGGCCTCTTGTATAAGGGCATTAATCCCATTGGTGAATACTCCACCCTCGTGACCTAATCACCTCCCAAAGACCCACACACACACCTTGTAATACCATCACATTGGGGGTTAGACTTTGACATATGAATTTGGGGGGACACAAGCATACAATCCATAACACCAGACCTGCACTTGTGAAGGTCAGAGGTTTAATAACTGTCTCAGTGAAAGAATGTGTCAGTTTAAATATTACTGTATTTTGAAAATGTATAAGACAAAAAGTCAAGTTCATACAGGACTTTAAGTAAAATTTCCGTATATGCATTTCCTTTGTCCTTTGTCTCCTCATCTCTGTGTAGTGGGGAGAGTAAAACCCTCCTCTTAGACTTTCTATGAGGATGAAACAAGCCCGTGTTTATGAGGACTTGGGAGCGTGCCCAGCACATAGTAGGCCCTCAATAAATACTTGCTTGGAAAAACCATCAGGTGTCACATTTTTAGCAGTGCCCTTCAGAATAATACTGCCTTACCCTAATTCATCACACTGGCTGATGGTTAAAAGCAAGTCTCAGGAACATCCCAGCATCTGCCCTGCCCAAGGCCACCGTGCTTAGTAATCATCACTATAGCTATTGGTTGTTGAGCACTGCCTGCCTGCCAGTCATGGGGCTGAGGGTGTATGTGCATCAGCTCATTTAATCCTCACAAGAGCCTTATGAGGTCAGGACTCAAATAACAGTAAAACGGAGTGGTTGAGAGCATTCATTCTACAGTTCAGTACACCCAGTAGAAACTCCAGATTTGACCTCTGCTTCCAGCCAAGGTTTAGAGGTCTCAAAAGACTTTATTCCTGTGATAAGAAGGAAAACAAACAAACAAAATTGAAATTATATGTTTCTATGAAGCTAGCAAAAAGTGAACACAAGGAAGCCTTGATGAACTAAATTCTCAAGAGGACTGAGACTTTCATAGGTGAACAGGAAACTGAGGTAGCTTCCATAACCTGGTCTGGGTAAGAGCAATGCTGCCATAGATGGAGAGACTTTGCAAAGATAAGGGGAAATCAGCCAGATCTTGGAAAACAGAGTGGGTTTGTGGTACAGATTGGAGTCTGGAAGAGCACCAAACACAAGGACACTTGGCCCAGAAATTTCCTCCTCTGAGTTTTGCCAAGAAAACAGCAATAGGGTAGAGGATGGTAAGTAGAAGGAAACAGCATAATCCCAAACATTCTTATGGTGATTGGATTCTGGGGCTCTGCCAGAGCTGAATCCAAAGATGCACCAAAAATATCTGAAATTGAAGCCAAATGCCTACCAGTTCAAATGATAAAATAAAAAAGTCAGTGGCCCAGGAGACTGGGGACTGGGCTAACCACAGAGAACATGGTTGAATTAAAACTGCAGCCCAGGACTTCCCTGATGGCGCAGTGGTTGGGAGTCCGCCTGCCGACGCAGGGGACACGGGTTCGTGCCCCGGTCCGGGAGGATCCCACCTGCCGCGGAGCGGCTGCGCCCGTGGGCCATGGCCGCTGAGCCTGTGTGTCCGGAGCCTGTGCTCCGCGACGGGAGAGGCCACAGAAGTGACAGGCAAAGCTTTCATCCTGTTCTAGGAGGAATCTGAAGGATCACCCCTGCACCAGATGGAAGAAAGTGCTTATAGTCAACATGAGTGTCTATACAATAATATTATTCTACACATTCAAGAAACTCAGTGAATACCAAGTAAGATAAATACAAAGAGATCCATATAGTAGGACCTCAATTATGTTGAAATCACAAAGAGAAAATCTTAATAACAGCAAGAGTAAAACAACTCGTCAGTAAAGGCAAACAACAATACAATAATAGCTGATTTCTCTCGTCTAAAAAGATGGAAGCCTGGGGCAGTGAAATGACATATTCAGAATGCCAAAGAAAAAATTGTCAATCAAGAATTGTGTATCCAGTGAAACGATTCCTCAAAAATGAAGTAAAATAGAGACATTTTTAGATAAATGAAGACTGAGAGACTTTATTGCTAGCAGACCTGCCTTACAAGAAATATAAAGTCCTCTGGGGGAAAGGAAATGAATCCAGATCTTAACTCAAATCCATGGGAAGAAGTAAAGAGAAATAGAAATGGTAAATATGTAGGTTTATGTAACAGATAAACATGTTTTTCTCTTATTTCTTCCCTTAACTTCCAAAAGACATGTTTGCATAAAGCAATAAGTATGACACTGTAGTGTTGTGTTTATAACATATATACATATGGATAGATAGGTAAATAGAATGATTTGTTGTCTATGACAATAATAGCACAGAGGAGAGGGAGATGGAATTGAACTAGACTGGAGCAAATGTTCTGTGTTTTACCAGAATTGAGTTAGTATCAATCTGAAGTAAATTGTGGTTAAATGCATATTGTAATGCCTAAAGCAATCACTGTGGGGGGAAGAAACTTTAAATGTCATTTAAAAATCAACAAAAGAATTAAAAGGGTATACTAAAAATATGTATTTAACACAAAAGAAGGCAGTAATAAGGAACAGAGAGGGAAAAGGCATACAGAAAACAAATAGCCAAATGGCACATATAAATCCAAACATATTAATAATTACATTAAATGTGAATGGTCTGAACATCCCATTCAAAAGGCAGATGTTGTCTGACTGGGTGAAAAAGCAATATCCAGCTAGATTCTACCTACAGAAGACACAGCTTAGATTCAAACACACGAATAGGTTGGAAGTAAAAGGATGGAGAGAGAGAAACCATGCAGTTAACATAAAGTTACCATGTCACCCAGCAGTTCCACTCCAAAGAATCTTCCCAAGAAGAGTGAAAGCATATGCCCACACAAAACCATGGACCTGAATGTTCACAGAAGACATTATTCATAATAATGAAAATCTTGAAACAATCCAAATGTCCAAAGACGAACGTATAAACAAAACGTGATGGACTCATGCAATGAAATACTATTCGGCAGTTAAGAAGTACAGACATAAGCTACAACATGGATGAACCTGAAAAAAATTATGCGAATGGAAAGAATCCAGACAAAAGATTACATATTATCTGATTTCATTTATATGAAATGTCCCAAATTTATAAGAGAGAAAGCAGATCAGCAGTTGTTTAGGGGTGAGGATGGGAGAAAGGATGAATTGCAAATGGGCATGAAGGAACATTTTAAGGTGGTTGAAATGTTCTAACACTGGATTGTGAAGATGGTTGCTCAGCTACAGATTTACTAAAAATTACTGAATTGAAAAAAGTATACATTTAACAACCAAAAAAAAAAGATACATGACAGAATATTTTCCTTCTATCCATCTGCCTTAATGTTTGGAAACACTTTAAAATACAAATAAAAATTGTTTATAGGGCTTCCCTGGTGGCGCGGTGGTTGAGAGTCCGCTTGCCGATGCAGGGGACATGGGTTCGTGCCCCGTTCCGGGAAGATCCCACATGCCGCGGAGCGGCTGGGCCCGTGAGCCACGGCCGCTGAGCCTGCGCGTCCAGAGCCTGTGCTCCACAACGGGAGAGGCCACAGCAGTGAGAGGCCCACGTACCACAAAAAAAAAAAAAAATTGTATTTTTTTCTATTGCCTAAATATAATCCATTGGGAAATAAAGTAGTAATTGATAATGCACTTTTTCTAGTACAAAGTCATGGTAAAATATCATTGTAATATGGACATAAAGAAGAATAATTTCTATTTTACCAAAAAAAATTTTAATGAAGGTGAAATAAAGACATTTCCAGAAACATTACAGCTGAGAGAATTCATAGCCTGCAGACTCGCTGTACAAGAGACGCTAAAGGGAGCTCATTAGGCTGAAGAGAAATGATACCAGATGGAAATGCAGATCTAATAGAAAGGAATAAAGAGTGCCAGAAATGCAAATACACGGGTAAACATAGAAGACTATTTTCTCTCTTTCCTAATATCTTTAAAAGGCAGTTGACTTTTTAAAGCAAAAATAATGCCATATTGTGGAGTTTATAACATATATAGAAGCACGGTATAACCCAGGGGAAAGACAAGAGAGGAGTAATTATTATCGTTGCAAGTTTCTTGTGTTATGCAGAAGTTCCTTAATACTAATTAAACATACACTGTAAGAATACATGCTTTATTTAATCTCTGAAGCAACCACTAAAAAATTCAAATAAATGAAAATTAAGAAAGTACAGCTGCAAAATCAATAATAGAATACTACAACATACCTGATTCATTCAAAAGAAGACGGAAAAAGAGAAACCAGGAACAAAGATCAGATAGGATAAATAGAAAACAAATAGCAAGATAATGGACTGAAACTCAACCACATAAATACTTACATTAAATGTATTAATAGTCAGACTGCATAAAATTAAAAATTAATTGTCGGACTGCATAGAAAAGCAAGACCTAACTGCATGCTGTTTATAATAGGTGCACTATAAATATAAAGATACAGATAGGGCTTCCCTGGTGGCGCAGTTGTTGAGAGTCCGCCTGCCGATGCCGGGGACACGGGGTCGTGCCCCGGCATTGCTGCTTTAACAGAAAACATGCAGAAGTTGAGAACCTGAGAAGGATTTCCTTAAAACTCTTATGCCTGTGTAATTCTTGGAAAGTCCCTGTATACTCTAAAGGGACTGTGTACCCCAGTTGACCCGGCATCGTAAAAAAAAAAAAAAAAAAAAAAAAAAAAAAAAAAGATACAGATAAAAGTAAAAGGATGAAAAAATTACAATGCAAACACTAATTACAAGAAAGCTGATGTAACCGTATTAATATCAATAAAGTAGACTTTGAGGCAAGAAGTATTACCAGAGATAAAGAGGGATATTTCTTAATAATTAATAGGTCCATTCATCAAGATGACATAACAGTCCTAAATATGTCTGTGCCTATTAACAGAGTTTCAAAATACGTGAAATGAGTGGGAAATAAGTGGGAAATAGTTAAATTCACAATCGTCATTGGATAGGCAACTCCCCTGTGGTAAGATTGCCTCCAAAGACAGCCAATACCAATTCCTCCATCCTCCAACCATGTGCCATGCCTTCCAACATGAGATGGAGCTGTTTTCCCGCTCCTTCAACCCGGACTGTCCTTGTGACTTGCTTTGACCAACTGAATTTAGCAGAAGTGACACTATATCAATTCCAGCCCAAGTCCTTAAGAGGCATGGAAGATTCTCTTTCACTCTCTTGGACTAGACTATTGAATATGAGAGACGGGGAAGCCACTTGGAGGACAGCTGTTGCGTCCTAGGCAACAACAAGTACCAAGGCCTCAGACATGTGAGTGAGTCTTCCAGATGGTTGCAACTGTACAGGTGACACCAGCTAACACCTCAACAAGAAGAAATGCCCAGTGGACCCGCAGAATCATGGGGAATGATGAGTTGTTTTAAGCCATGAAGTTGTGGAGTGGTTTGTTATGCAGCAATCCATCATTGAAACACACCTTTCATAGTAGTTGGTGGAACCAGCAGACAAAAGCCAGTGAAGACAGCAGCTTTACCGCACGGGGACGGCATCCTCTGTATGCCCACACCCCCACCCACACACTTTGCTGCAGCTGCCCAGCCCAAAGGAGGGGTCATGGGAAGTCCCCAAGGAGGGCCAGTGACTCTGAGAGGTGGACACAAGAGAAGGTGAGGAGCAAGATGTCCATTTGCCTGAGATTCTGGAGCTCTTACTGCAGCTGTCCTTCCAGGGCAACAATGAAAGGCGTGTAACATTTGGACAAGGTGTAAGGGGGATGATGGCACAGCAGCAGATGCAGCTTTGACGCGGATGCTGACTTACTCCTTCGTGAAAACTCTATGATGGTCAAAACTAGCTCTATCAGAAAAAAATGGTCCCAATCCTGCCAAGGAGGAAGTGTCCACACTCGCTGGAGCCCCGCTAGGCTAGGGATTTTTTTCATGTGTTTTCTATTGTTTAGTGGGTGGTGAGGTGATGCGAGCCACAGAAACAAAAGAAGAAATGGGTCCAAACTCATCATATTGGTATACATTAAATATCTATAGCTTGTTGTATAGCAAATATACTTCAATAAAGCTGTGAAGGAGGAAGAGGAGGAGGAGAAATAAGAAAAGGAGAAGAAATGTGTGACCACATCTGCCCCGGCTCCTACTCAACATCCTGGCTTCGGAAATCTACCATCTTCCTGGGGATGATGACTTCAGGAAGAGAAAAGAAAAGGCCGTTAAAAGAGTAGTTGAGGGCTTCCCTGGTGGCGCAGTGGTTGAGAATCCGCCTGCCGATACAGGGGACACGGGTTCGAGCCCCGGTCTGGGAAGATCCCACATGCCGCAGAGCAACTGGGCCCGTGAGCCACAACTACTGAGCCTGCGCGTCTGGAGCCTGTGCTCCGCAGCAAGAGAGGCCGCCACAGTGAGAGGCCCGCGCACCGCGATGAAGAGTGGCCCCCGCTTGCCACAACTAGAGAAAGCCCTACGCACAGAAACAAAGACCCAACACAGCCATAAATTAATTAATTAATTAATTTTAAAAAAGGAAACTCAAGGCTAAAATTAGGGAGTCGTTAACTACCAAAAAGAAAAAAAGAGTGGCTGACATCTTGGAGGCGGATGAGAGACACATGGCTCTTCAAGAACGTACAGGCCAACCTGAGCAAGGAAGGCATGATTTTTAGCTTTTCCTGCAGGAGTGAGATGTTTGATGAGGAAGAAGCCCTGAGGGGCTATTACTAGGTGCTGGGTAGAGCTCGTTGGCAGGAGCTCTGGGCCACCTGAACTCCCTTCACCCATTGGAGGCGGGTCCCTGGGCCATGGCAGCCTTGAATAGCCGAGCACCCAGCTAAGCCCTGCCCACCTCAGCAGACACCCAGGCAACCCTGAGACACACGAGCAAACCCAGCCAAGATCAGCAGGACCACCCAGCCCATCTCAGCATCAGTCAACCTCCAGCTGACCCTGAGATTCATGAGAGAACCAGGCTGAGGCCTGCAGAGAGCAGCCAACCTCCAGCTAACCCCGACATGCAGGAGTGAGCCCAACTGAGGTCAGCAGAACTGACCTCAGGTCAACCAAGTTCAGCCCTAATTAGTCAATCGCAGTCAACCTGCAGATTCATTATCAACAACATCAAGCTACTCATCAAGCTGGACAAGGCCTGGGTGCCCCTGGCAATACACTGGAGCAGAGATGCTTTTTTCAACAAATGGTGCTGAAACAACTAGACAGTTGCATGCAAAAGAAAGGAAGGAAGGGAGGGAGGGTTGGAGAGACGGAGGGAGGGACTGAGAGGGAAAGAAAGAAAGATCTAAACACAGACCTTTCACCCTTCACAAAAATTAACTCAAAATGGATCATAGACTTAAATGTGAAATGTAAAATTATAAAGCTCCTATAAGATAATATAGAGAAAAACCTAGATGACTTTGGGTATAGTGATGACCTTTTAGATACAGCATCAAAAGCAAAACCCATGAAAGAAATTATTGATAAGCTAGACTTTATTAAAATTAAAAACTTCTGCTCTGTAAAACACAGTATCAAGAGAATGAGAGAGGGACTTCCCTGGTGGTCCAGTGGTTAAGAATCCACCTTCCAATGCAGGGAATGCAGGTTCGATCCCTGGTCGGGGAACTAAGATCCCACATGCCGCAGGGCAACTAAGCCCGCACGTCGCAACTACTGAGCCCGCACACCTCAACTAGAAAGCCCGTGTGCCTCAAACTACAGAGCCCACATGCTCTGGAGCCCCTGCGCCACATGGAGAGAAGCACTTGCACCACAATGAAAGATCCCGCGTGCTGCTACAAAGACCCAACGCAGCCAAAAATAAATAAATAAAATAAAAACAGAGAGAACAAAAAGATAAGCCACAGACTGGGAGAAAATAATTGCAAACGATATATCTGACAAAGTACTATTATCTAAAATATACAAAGAAATCTTAAAACTCAACAATAAGAAAGCAAATACCGTGATTTTAAAAAATGGGTCAAAGACCTTAACAGACACTGCATCAAAGAAAATAGTCAGATGCAAAATAAACATGAAAAGATGCTCCACATCATATGTCATCAGAGAAATGCAAATTAAAACAACATGATACCACTACACACCTATTGGAACGGCCAGGATTTTTAGGGCAGTGAAAATACTCTATATGATACTATAATGATGGATACAGATTATTATACATTTGTCCAGACCCACAGAATGTACAACACCAAGAGTGAACCCTAATGTAAACTATGGAATTTGGGTGATAACAATGTGTCCATGTAGGTTTATCAACTGTAACAAATGTACCATCTGATGGGGGGATGTTGATAAGGGAAAAGTCTACGCATGTGTGGGGTCAGGGGGTCATACTGGAAACCTGGATACCTTTCACTCAATTTTGCCTTGAATCTAGTCTCCTCTAGAAAATTAATTCTTAAAAAAAGAAACTGGAGGACATTAATGAAGACCTGGAAACTGACAACTCTTGGGCTTAAAATAGGGGCTTTTAGAAAAGGATGTATCAAAGAGAAATGTAAACATACAGAACAAGTTGAGGTGATGGTTAGCATCACAAGAAACATTCAGTCTTTAGAAGATTCATCAAAACACATCCAGTATCAAGTACCTGCAACTGAAACAGGCTTCAAAATGCATGAGAAGAAAAAAAGAAGAGCTTTAGACAATGCTAAAAGATGCTTTGGATGAAAATGATCTGTAGGGATGCATGAAGCTGCTTTCACAAGAAGCCAAAGAAGGAAAAGGGAGAGTGAGTGAACATATGAAACACCATGAAATGTTAGAGAATTCTGAAGAAAATCTGATCAAGCCTCAAGTGGCCACTTGCTACAGAGAAGCAATTGGCTGGCGTTCTTAGAAGACAAGGTGGATGGATGGTGGGAGCTTGGAGTCAGCTATAATGAATGCACCAGAAAACAGGAGACTTCTTAGAAGATGAATCAAAAGGACTTTTGAAGAAACTGATTGATGCCACTCAACGAAAGGGTTATTTTAAAACACTTTAAAAGAAATAGAATGTACACTAAATTCGTGGAAGAAGATGAAATAGCCAGTGCCCTCATATTTAAAGTCTTCAAACTAAGAAAGCTTCACTGAAGTTAGA
This sequence comes from Lipotes vexillifer, assembly GCF_000442215.2. Taxonomy (NCBI): domain Eukaryota; kingdom Metazoa; phylum Chordata; class Mammalia; order Artiodactyla; family Lipotidae; genus Lipotes; species Lipotes vexillifer. Next base: position 224,879 of record NW_006789568.1, read on the forward strand.
AAAACACAAAAAGGGAGAGGCAATAATACCAGCAGAAATTTCAAGTCCTTCCTGAATTACAGCAAGAAAAATAAACGAATGTTCGCCAAGTATCCAATCTAGAGAGAGTTTGCTGTTTAACGTTATAAGAGAATCTTTCCAAAGCAGATGGCAAGGTCAGCTGGGCTGGATACCTACAGCGTACAAGCCAAAATTCCATCAGAAGAATTCAAAAGACTCATGGGCTATTACTGAAGCCAGCTTATTTCCCATGAGAGAAAAAGCTCAAGATAATGTGGCTAAGAGCTCTCTTGGCTGAAAGAAACCTTGATAATGTAAGAAAAGCATTTCATACATCAGACAAAAAATATTGAGGAAGAACTTTAATCTTTTGAAGACCACCTTATGTCCCTGATGTTCCAAATGGACATACGGCAGAGTCCCAGAGGACCACTAGAGGGGGTACCAGCTGAAATACAGAATGCCTGGTTAAACTGACAAATATTACCCCAGCCAGGTCAATATCATCGGCCATAAATGATGCTGTAATATATATCTTTTTTTTTTTTTTTTTTTTTTTTTTTGCCTCTCACTGTTGTGGCCTCTCCCGTTGCGGAGCACAGGCTCCGGACGCGCAGGCTCAGCGGCCATGGCTCACGGGCCCAGCCGCTCCGCGGCACGTGGGATCTTCCCGGACCGGGGCACGAACCCGTGTCCCCTGCACCAGCAAGCGGACTCTCAACCACTGCACCACCAGGGAAGCCCCTGTAATATATATCTTTGATGTAATGTGATGAAAATGGCACTTTACCTCTGTGATCTTCCTCCCCAAAACCCATAACCCCTATCTAATCATGTGAAAAACATCAGACAAATCCCCTCTTAGAGGGACGTTCTACAAAATACCTCAGAACTGTCCAACAGTCATCAGAAACAAGGAAAATCTGAGAAACTGTCACAGCTAAGAGGAGCCTAAGGACATGTGATAACTAAATGTCCTATTGGATCCTGAGTGAGATCCTGGAAGAGAAAAAGCACATTGAGTAAAAACTAAGGAAATTTGAATAAAATATGAACTTTAGTTAATAATAATGTATCAATATTGAGTCATTAATTGTAATTGTAAAAGTACCATACAGAGGGGAAATGGGGAGTGAGGCATACGGGAACGCTCCATACTATATTTACAATTTTTCTGTAAACCTAAAACTGTTCTAAAAAAAGCTAATTTTTAAAAAAGTCTGTGAGAATACAGGAGATTTGAGCAATATTATCAAACAACCTGTCGTAATGGACATTAATAGAACTTTAAACCCCAAACTGCAAAATACACATTTTTTTCAAGTGCACATGGAATGTTTGTCAATGTCTACTATACACTGGACCATAAAGTGGTTCTCAACAAACTTGACAGGAAAAGGATTGAAATTATACAGCGTATGTTAGAGGATGTTCTTTGAACACAGTAGAAAGAAATTAGCAGTCAATTACGTAAGATCTCTCTCAAATCTCCAAATATTTAGAAATTAAAGAGCAATCTTCACAGTATTCCATGTGTCAAAGAAGAAATCACAAGGAAAATAAGAAAATATTTTGATATAAGTGAAAATTAAAACCTAACACAACAAAATTTATCCTGGCCTTTGGCTTCTCCATCTATGATTGATGATGTGATTGGGACCTCATCCAGTCCCACGACTTTAAATTCCATATCTAAGCTGCTGAATCCCAAATTTTTATCTCCAGCCCAGCCTCCACCCAGAACTCACATATCAAATTATTTGATGTCTCCTAGATGCTTGAAGGGCATCTCAAACCCAATATGGCTAGGAGAGCTCTTAATTGTCCTCCCTACAGCTCATTTCACCACCATCCATCCGGTCCCTTGGCCCCAAACCTATGAGTCATCTCTCTCCTTCCCACCTCCCCACACTTCCTATCTCTCTCCAAGTTCTTCTTATTCTACCTCTGAACAGATCTCGAATCTACCCACTTCTCTCCATATCCCTCACTGTATGTCTCAGGGCCTGGGACAAAGTAGATGTTCAATAAACAAAACTTGGGGGTGGGGGATGACCTCTCTTTCCCAGGTCAGGGGACTTGGAAAGCTAAATTAGAAACCAGAAGGTTGCTTAGGGTGGTTTGATGGTCTTTTTCAGCAGAGTGTGGGAAAACCTGACGGCTTTACCCTGTTGTCTAGTTTGCTCCTGACTTCATGCGTCCCTCCCTTGAACTTGATTCACTTCCATCCTCTAGCAAGTAGGTGGCACTTACTTGAGTTGGCTGAATGGATGAGTTTCTGAAAGCCGTCTGGTCCCTGCCCGTTGAGCTCCCTGTTCTGCCTCTTTCCTGTTAATAGTCCTTCCTCACCCCACCCGGGTGCAGCATGGTTAGTTAACTCTCAGCTTTCTTGGGTTTCAACACATTATAATCTCATGGCCCAACCCTAGTAGGATGCTGCTCAACCTTCTAAGCCCAAATTTACAAGTATTTCTTACAGTAAGTCACTTATTTCAACCATTATACTTTGATTCTTTTAAATTTCTTTCTAAATATAACATTCATCTAAGTGTATGAGTTTGCTAAGGCTGTCATAACAAGTAACAGAGACTGGCTGGCCTAAACCACCGAAATTGATTTTCTCATAATCCTGGAGGTAGAAGTCCAAGCTCAAGTCAGCAGGGCTGGTTTCTTCTGAGGCCTCTCTCCTTGGCTTGTAGAAGGCCGTCTTCTCCCTTTGTCTTCACGTGGTCTTCCTCTGTACATGTCTGTGTCCTAATCGCCTCTTTTTTAAAGATATCAGTTATATGGGATCAGGGCCCACCCTAATGGCCTCATTTTAACTTAATCACCACTTTAAAGGCCCTCTCTCCACCTACAGTCATATTCTGAGGAACTGGGGGTTAGAACGTCAGCATAGGAATTGGGGAGGTGACAATTTAGCTCATAACACTATGAGTTGTTAATTCCTAGACTTTCTTTTTAGTATTGACAGCAATAATTACAGAAAAAAAGGAAATCCTTAAGCACAGCCTGAAAGACAGCTCAAGGTCTAAAGCAAGATGCGTCCCACACCCAGGTCAAAGCTGACAACATCCACATTCCCTGAACAAGTACAAATGGCGGGGTCTGCAGACAAACAGGAACTTCACTCTTACCTTGTGGGTGAAACATAGCTGCATCGTAAAATATGAATATGAAAGAATGGACAAGGCAACGAAGACTCATATAATTCCACTGTCTCCTGATTGAATTTCCACTTCTGAAAAAAATACAGGCTCCGTATTTGATAAGAGGGTTAATCTCTAGTCCAGCTGTCCTCCCGCAATGACTCGTCACCATCCAGCTCTCCACTTCCGTGACACCTCCTCCTGGAAGCCCACCCTGACCCCTTCTCCATTCTTAAACGTCACTGTTTTATTTTCTTCAAAGCATGTAACACTCGGGAATAATCACATTTATTTACTTGATTATTTCTGGTCTCTTTTCATTAGAATAGAAGATGCAAGGGAAAGGTAGGGTCCTTGCCTGTCTTGATTCACTCCTAAATCCTTACAGCCCGGCCCATAAGACACCCTCCATCAGCGGGTGTTGAGTGCATGAAAAAATAGCTGCTACATTTATGAGTCGATTTGGCTTTAGAGTGACTTTTACAAGTTTATCTACTAAATTGTACTTCTCTGAATCAAAAACGTTGAAAATGTTTGCCTTCTTTGATGAGAGGTGTCTCGAAATTCTAGCAGGGAAGTAAAATCGAGGGGGGTGATGCGAAGGTGAAATTGAAAATTAGCAGAAGCGCCGCCCTGGAGGTGGCCACCAGGAGGCGCCACCTAATCGCCCTGAGCAGGCTGGGGAGGTGCCAATCTCAGCCCGGGCCGGCGGACCCTGGGCGTGGCCACCGCCACTTCCAAGTTCTTCGTTCCCAAACGTGCCCCTCCTTCCCTCCAGGTACCCCGACGGAAGGAAGAGGGGCCCGGCCTGCGATGGGGTTCCCAGGAAGAAGGCTGGCTGCAAATATATTTCCCCCACAAAAGCAACTACAAAACAGAATTCCTAGGAATCAGCTTTATGACCTGTGTAAAGAAAGGCACACAACTTTCCTGGGGACCGTAAAGCTTAAATGGCGAGACAAACCATATTCCTGGATAGGAATGTAGACTCTCCCCCAAATTAAAGCAAATCCAATAAAAATCCAGATAGGGGCTTCCCTGGTGGCGCAGTGGTTGAGAGTTCGCCTGCCGATGCAGGGGACGCGGGTTCGTGCCCCGGTCTGGGAGGATCCCACGTGCCGCGGAGCGGCTGGGCCCGTGGGCCATGGCTGCTGAGCATGCGCGTCTGGAGCCTGTGCTCCGCAAACGGGAGGCCACAGCAGTGAGAGGCCCACGTACCGCAAAAAAAAAAAAAAAAAAAAAAAATCCAGATAGGTTTTTGCAGACAAGTAGAAAATTCATTCTAAAATGTGTCTTGAAAAGCCAATACGTTACAATCGTCAAGAACTTTAAAAGGAAAAGAAATGACAAACGATTTCGATATTTTACATATATAACAATGCTAGAAGAAAATATTGGTGAATATATGTTTAAAGAGGAGAGAGTCTAAGTGTACAGGCAAGGAAGAAATCGTAATGGAAAATCTGAGGGATTTCTATATCAAAACAGTCCATGAATGCAATCAAAAGGCAGGTGTCGAAGTGGAAAAACACCAGTGATTTCTGATGGACAGAGCTAATATTCCTAATATACAAAGAGATCTCTGTTTTTTATGAAGAGAAACACACGAGTAGAAAAACTGGGAAAGGACACAGGCAGAACCCTAAAGAGTAGGGTCAGGAGCCGCCTGGTCAGGGTTGTTGGGTTTATCCTGAATGAACTGAGAAGTCAGAGGCAGGCCTGGGGAGAGGGAGGGCTTGGTTGATTTACTTTTTAATGTGCGCCCTCTGGCGGCTGGAGCGAGAACAGATTTTTGCGGGGGCCGGGAAAGGTGGGGAGGACCCTGCAAAGGGTCAGGTGAAAGACCAGGTAAGATGATGGTGTGGACCAAGGTGGGAGAAGCGGTCGGATATGGATAGGCTTTGGACCAGGGAACTAGCTGGTAGATTCAGTGCGGGGTGGGAGACAAATAAGAGGCACCAGAATGATCAAGATCCGGCGTTAGCTGCTAGAACAGAGTCGTCCTCGCTCAAACGTGGAAGACTGGGGAGGAGCAGGTATGAAAGAGGAAGTGCTTTGATGAAGGGAGTATAAACAGTCACAGCTTTTCTAAAGGGCAGGTTGTCAATATGTATCAAAATATTTCTCAAGAGGTAGGCCATTTAAACCAGCAGACCCTCTTGTAGCAATGTATCTTCGGAAAATAGCAAGCTAGGAAGCAAGGAAGCACACAGCATACAAGTATCTTCATGGCTGCTTTGCTTGGAAGAGCAAAATTTTGGAATATTCTTCAATCAATAACATATGGCACATCAAAGGATACAATTCTATACACTCATTAAACTACAATCTGTATTTGATGACATGGAAAGCTGTTCAGAACGTTTCGTTAACTGAAAAAAGCAGATTAGAGAACTGCATAATTCCATTTTTTACAAGATAAACTTTGTGAGTATATATATGCATGTAGAGAAGACCTAGAAGAATATACACCAATTGTGTATCGATACTGATAACAGAATTTATCCTAGCAAAGCGTAATTTTGGACAAGGCTGCTGCTATGGGTTGAATTGTGCCCCCCAAATTCATATGTTGAAGTCCTAACCCTCAGTACCTCAGAATATGACCTTATTTGGAAATAGAGTTGTTGCAGATGTAATTAGTTAAGATGAGCTGATGAAGATGGGCCTTAATCCAATATGATAGGTGCTCTTATTAAAGGGGAAATTTGAACACAGACATACATATGGAAAACTCTGTGTGAAGATGAAGGAAGAGACTGGGTGATGCTTTTACACACCAAGGAACGCCAAAGATTGCCAGTAAATCAGCAGAACCTGGGGAGAGGCATGGAAAAGATTCTTCCTTCCAGACCTCAGAAGAAAACAACCACGGCACTATGAATCTATGAACTATGAAACAAAAAATTTCCATTGTTTGAGCCACTCAATTTGTGATACTTTGTTATGGCTGCCCTCGCTAACTAATACAGCTGGCTTCCTATATTGTCTGAAATTTCTCCAATATGCAAATATTTACTGCATCCTCAGAAAAACAAAGTATTTCCATTTTAAATTTTAAAAAATTTTACTAGAAATTAAGTCTCATATAACGTGATGGGGTAAAAAAAAAACATGATTCAAAATATATTTCAAATTCGTATACCTGTTGATGATATTTTTATTTTTTCTGAGCAGTGTTCTGAAAAATTCTGATAAAATAGTACTACTCTTTTCCAAATGATTTAAATGGAACCTACCTCCCACCCGCCCCCCCACCAACTGGGGAGGCTACAGAGAGGAAGCAGCAGTAGTGGCAGAGCTGGTGGGGTTTGAACTGTATGCCCTTTGTGAAGAGTAGTGAGGATGTTCACTGCAGCATTGTTTATAATAGTGAAGAACTGAAAGTAATCCCAACAATAACCGGCAGCAGAAAGTTATTTGAGTTATGATACCTCCAGTTCTGTGCTGTTTATTATCTCATTTAAGCCTAATATTATCACTTAATCATTATTACCTATGAAATAGGTAATATTTCCCCCAACTGGTAGGCAGAGACATAATGAACATGAGAACAAATGTTTTATCTTCACTAGTAATAAAAAAAAATGTTAAAGAAGAACAGAACAAATCTGAAGAAAAAAGAATATTCACTTTTTTTAAAGGCAGAAATAAAGTAACTAGAAAACAGAAAAACAGAATTGATAAATCTAAGACATTCTTTTAAAAAATACATAATTAGCAAATATCTGGCACTTTAAATGTTTTGAATAAAAAATTGACAAAATGTTATATTATTAAATAGAGCTACCATATGATCCAGCAACCCCGCTCTTGAGTATACATCCAGAAAAAAATGAAAACTCTAATTTGGAAAGATACATGCACCCCAGTGTTCACAGCAGTACCATTTACAATAGCCAAGACATGGAAACAACCCAAGAACCCATCAACAGATGACTGGCTTAAGAAGATGTGGTATATATACAATGGAATATTACTCAGCCATATAAAAGAATGAAATATTGCCATTTGCAGCAACATGGATGGACCTAGAGAATATCATGATTAGTGAAGTCAGACAGAGAAAGACAAATGCTATATATCACTTATATGTGGAATCTAAAAAATAATACAAATGAATCTATATGCAAAACAGAAACAGACTCACAGATGTAGAAAACAAACTTATGGTTACCGAAGTGGTGGCGGGGGGCAAATTAGGAGTATGGGATTAACAGATTAAAAACTACTCTACACGAAATAGATAAGCAACAAGGATTTACTGTATAGCACAGGAAAATATATTCAATATCTTGTAATAACCTATAATGGAATATAATCAGAAAAAATAACTGAATCACTATGCTGTACACCTGAAACTAACACAATATTGTAAATCAACTATACGTCAATTTAGAAAATTATAAAGTTGAGGTATATATTTTTACTTATCAAATTAAAGGACACATTTTAAATGACTTCACCAAAGGTAGTATAGCCACTTCTCACAAATACGGCTGATGATAAATTGAAAAAAAAAATTCTGGAGAGGACCACGGCAATGTTTGAAAAAAACATCTATGAGATGAGACAAAGATTTACACACAAAGAGGTTCATGAATATGAGACAATTTTTAATCATGCCAGATGTATTTGTTTTATGTTGCTGCTGTAACATATTATCATAAATTTAGTGCAACACAGCTTCCTCATCTCAGAGTTCTGTAGGTCAACAGTACAGGTGGGCTCTGCTGTTTCCTCTGTGCCTAGCCTCATAAGGTCAAAAGCAAGGTTCCAGTCAGCTTGGGCTCCTTATCTGGAGGCTCTGGAGGGGGATGTTCTCCCAGGCTCACTCAGGTTGTTGGCAGAATTCAGTTCTGTGTGGGTGTAGGACAGAGGTCTCCGTTTTCTTGCTCTCAGCTGGGAGCCTCTCTCCTGGCTTTAAGGGCGCCTGTTTCCCTGACAACACCTCCCCCCAGCCCACATCATCTTCAAACCAGTAACGCCGCATCCAGCCCTTCTCATAGTTCAAATCTCTCTCCATCCTCCTTCTGCCACATCTTTCTCACTCTAACCAGAGAAAGTTCTCTGCTTTTTAAGGGCTTGTGTGATTAGACTGGGCTTGCACAGATAATCCACGATAATCTCCCTATTTTAAGGTTCATAACCTTAATTACATCTGCAAAGTTCCTTTCACCATGCAAGGTAACAAATTCACAGGGTCCAGAAATTAGGATATGGGGAGCAGGGGTGGGTGGGTATCCTGCCTACCACATGAGAAAACGCTGAAATTATTTTTAAAAGAAAAAAGGATATTAATCAGGGTTTCTCGACCTTGGCACTATTGACATTTTACACTGGATAATTTTTTGTCTTGTGCATTAAAGGATGCTCAGCTGTATCTCTTGCTTCTCTGCCCACTAGAGGCTGGTAGCACCTACCCTGCCCCCTCCTCCTCCCCCACTGTGACAACTGAAAATGTCACCAAACATTGCTAAGTGTGCCCTGAGGGTCAAAATTGCCCTCAGTTGAGAACACACACACACACACACACACACACACACACACACAGGCATACACACAAAATGTGGTTCCAGTTTTGTAAAAAAAAAACACAGCACAAACATACTCACACACAGAGAGTAAGAAATATTGGAGAAAAAATAACAGAACACTAACAGTGGTTATTGTGGGTTTTGTCATAATAGTTGTTTTGTTTCTTTATGCTTTTCTCTGCTTTTCAAGTTTGAATAACTATTACTTTTAAGCATTATTTTACTAAGCAATTTCTCCCCAAATAGATTTCCAAACATGAAATCTGTGTCTTTATTCTCAGGAGAAGTCCTATATGGCATTTCACTGTTCTTGTGAGGTACTGCTGAATTTTTGTATCTCTATTCATAACTAAAATTATGTTTTTCTCTTTTATTTGTCAGATTTTTGTATCAGAAGACATAAACTATACCTAAAACTAATCAAAGCATCAGTAGAATTAACTATTGCTTTAGTTGGAAAGAATTATCCAGTTAAGTGGTCTGGCTGCTCAGAACCATTTTTTGAGATAATTGCTTGAGAACTTTTTCCAGTAGTTTCCTTTATTATAGGGCATTGTGATCTACTTCTTGCTTTTTTAAAATTTTTGGCTGCGTTGGGTCTTTGTTGCTGCGCGCGGGCTTTCTCTAGTTGCAGTGAGCAGGGGCTACTCTTCGTTGTGGTGCACGGGCTTCTCATTGCAGTGGCTTCTCTTGTTGTGGAGCACCCGCTCTAGGGGTGCGGGCTCAGCAGTTGTGGCACGAGGGCTCAGCAGTTGTGGCACGAGGGCTCAGCAGTTGTGGCTCACGAGCCCTAGAGCACAGGCTCAGTAGCTGCAGCATGCGGACTCAGTAGTTGTGGCTCGCGGGCTCTAGAGCGCGGGCTCAGTAGTTGTGGCTCACAGGCTTAGTTGCTCCACGACATGTGGGATCTTCCCGGACCAGGGCTCAAACCCATGTCTCCTGCATTGGCTGGCGGATTCTTGACCACTGCGCCACCAGGGAAGCCCCCTTCTGCTTCTTGAGTCTGTTCGGCCACTTATACTTCTCCATAAAATCATCACTTCAGAATATATATATTAGATGTGATTGTATATAAAATACATTATAATTTGTAATATCCACCTTGTCATAGTTACAGCTCCTTTCTATAGGATATAGAAATGTATTCATATTTTCTCTCTTATTTATTAATTAGATTTTCCAGAGATTTGTCTCTTTCTACTGATATTTTTCAGCAGAACGCTGTCTTTGATATACTTAGCAGGTATAGCCATTATGGAAAACAGTATGAAGGTGCCTCAAAAAATTAAAAATAGAACTACCATATGATCTGGCAATTCCGCTACTGGGGATATAGCCAAAGGAAATGAAATCAGTATCTTGAAAAGATATCTGCACTCCCATGTTCATTGCAGCGTTATTCACAATAGCCAAGACATGGAAACAACCTAAGTGTCCATTGATGGATGACTGGATAAAGAAGATGTGTGTGTATATGTAAAATAGAATACTATTTAGCTGTAAAACTGAAGAAAATCCTGCCATTTGTGACAACATGGATGAACCTGGAGGATGTTATGCCGAGTGAAATAAACCAGACAGACAAAGACAAATACTACGTGTGAACTCATTTGTATGTAGAACCTTAAACAGTCTGACTCATAGAACCAGACACAGCATGGTGGTTACCACAGGCTGGGGGGTGGAGGAAATAAGGAGAGGCTGGTCAAAGGGTGCAAACTTTCATTTATAAGATGAGTAAGTTCTGGGGAGCTGACAGAACTCGGAGGGTCGTGGGTATACACTTGCCTGAGACCATTGCATTTCCAGTAAGCCTCTCCACTGACCTTCTAGGGCTTAATTACCATTGTTAGGTCTTAAATAACCAGTGCTTTAAATTGTAATAAACCAGATAATTTTTAAGAACGGCACTCAACTACTCAATTTGGGGAAAGAGGTAAAACACATGTAAAAGTTCACATCTGGGGTTTTAGTTTTAAAATGAACTGTTGCAGGGGTTGATTCCAGGAGACCTTCCTACTGGGGCCAATCCTGGCTCCTCAACTGGGTTGATGGGGAGAGGCACGCGTCACAGGTGAGGGCTCGGTGGAGCAGCCCAAAGGCATCCCAGGTGAGATGAGGACTGAGCCTCCAGACACCCTGCCCTGCGGATCTTCCCATCACACTTGCCATAATCCTCCCGGGTGGGTGAGAAATGGCCAACAGGACACTTCACTCAGCAACTGAGGCCACAGGTTACACAAGAGAGTCAAAGAGCAGGGGCTCCCTTCATTTCTCTGCTTCCAGTGCCCTCCGCATGCACCCCCAGGAAGGTTCTGCAGGAATTAAGGGTGAAGGAAAAAGGATGATGGAGAATGAAGGAGGTGTAGATGGATGCAGGATGCAGGATAAAGGCAAGCAATTGGGCACCTGGCCCTGAAGCCTCCGGCCAGGGCCCAGGACACGTCTGAAGCGGAAGTGGGAGGAGGGAGCGGTGTGGGCAGGTTCAGTGGGGGCTCCAGCATTTCCAAAGAGGAGGGTATGAAGTGGGATAGAGGGCACGGGGAGCTTGTCTGGAAGATGCATTTGCCTGGCAAACACGGTTCTAACAAAGACTGCATGTTCTAGAGATGCTGGTCTTGGAGAGGCAGCTGGAAGGGATAAAGCAGCGATGGGGACTGAGTCCATGCCTGATTGGATGGATGGATGGATGGATGCTATGGATGAATGGAGTGAGTGAGTGAGTGGTTAAGGGAACCTTAGACTTCCCCAGGTCGGAGCAGCGCGCCCGGCAGCGGTGACTGCGAGCCCAGCTGGCCGGAAGGGGGCGCAGGCGCGCAGGGCGCCAAGGCCCTCCCTTGGGGGGGGCGGGGGCGGGGCGGGCTGGGGGTGGGGTTAGAGAAAAGGACCCAACGCGATCCAAACTTCCGGTGCCTGCGGAGAACCGAGCAGCTGTGGTACAGATAGAGGCTGCACAGAGAGTGGCTGCACGGCCGGAGGCTGCAGGGCGGACGCGCGGCCCGGCGCAGCCATGGTGAAGATCAGCTTCCAGCCCGCGGTGGCCGGTATCAAGGGCGACAAGGCCGACAAGGCTTCGGCCTCGGCCTCGGCCTCGGCCCCGGCGCCCGCCCCAGCCACTGAGATCCTGCTGACGCCGGCTCGGGGGAGAGGAACCGGGGGTCTCAGGCAGGGGACGGGGAGTCCAAGCGCGCCTTGCCGGCCCCGGCGACTACCCGAGGCGCATCGGGACCCCGGAGTCTCGAGCGGAGCCGGGGTGGGATTCCGGAATGGGTCATCCATCCCAGAGTGGGGAGGGGCCTTGGGTCCTGGCCTTCAGCGGCAGCCGAAAGCAGAAGTCTGAAGAACGGGAGGGGCTCCGAGTCGATGGTCCCAGGTGAGGAAGCGCTCAAGGTCTCTTCCAAAAGTGGACCGAGCCCTAGGCGCCTGGCCCCAGAATAGGGGAGGGAGCTGGTCCGGAGAGGTTCGAGGAATGTCGGTGGGGGTATGTGTGTCTGGTTCCAATCGTGGAGGAGGGGCCGCGGGTCGAGTCCCCAGGTGGGGGATGGGAGGAGGGTTGGACATTGTTTACCCAAAGTAGGGCGGTGGGTTGTGATTGGTGGGGAATGGGGAGAGGGGCTCTGGTGCCTACGAAGGGGGCGGGACTATTGATCGCGCCCCAAATGGGGGACTGCTAGGGGCAAGGGATGTGCTGTTGGTCTGCACCTGAATTGGTGGACCAGAAAGTGATGTTACATGCAATGGAGATAAACCAGAATCCGCCTGGCCGCACGTCCGGGATTCGAGATTCGGGGTTACGAGGCTGGGTGCCCTGAGCCCACCGCCCCCCCTGCCGCCTGGGCCTTCCTGCCCTCTTCCTTCCTCTCCCGGCTCCCTCGCGCACTGGGCTACCCCCTCCACTCCGCGGTGCCCTGGTGCCCTCTAGCACCCAGGCTGCGCTTTGTGGAGGCGGGCCTCGGTGCACCCCGCCCCCTCCAGCGGCCTCCCCTCCTCCCCTTTCCCTCCGGCCCGGGGGAGAGGAGGCATTTCCGCCGTGGAAAACTGTCTGAGCTGCGTGGAGTCCGA
>NW_006789568.1:238654-249348 GCF_000442215.2 Lipotes vexillifer
GCCCCCCCCCCCCCGCCCCGCTTCCTGTTGCTGGCTTATGGAAAGTCATCCTCAGCGCCAAGGCCCCTCCCCAAGTTGATGGCTCAAACTAAACTTTGCTTGGTGGGGGGGTATGGGAGGGTGGGTGCTTCAGGATGACCTGTGCCCTGAAAGAGAGGACACAGGAGAGGGTCCTCAGAGGTGGGTGTTATAGCCAGAGCAAAGATACCTAAGTGAGGAATTCCAGGAAGAGCCTTGGCACACTCCCCTGCCCTGGTGTGGTCACTGCAGCATCAGTGACCCCCGGGGCTGGGGGGTTTCCAGGGGGTGGGGTGCTCTGCAGCCGCCACCAGAGCAGCTCCATCTTCTTCTGATGCTTAGATGGGGGTGGGGGGACACTTCACATTTGAAGGCATGGCCTGCACCTTTAAAAGTTTGCAGGGAGCCCTTTACACCTCCTTCCTCCCTTCCCCTTAGCCCCTGGAGGGTGCAGGGCTGGGGGCCCAAGGCAGCACACCCACTCCTGTGTTCTCCCAGCTGCTACTCCCAGGGCTGGGCACCCAGCTGAGGCCTGGAAAACTAGACCCTGCCTCCAAAAGCTATAGGATTCGGGCAGGCGGGAGGACCAGCCAGACAGTGGAAGGATGGATTTCAAACCCCATCAGAAGGTCTGCCGAATTTCACAGGAGTGGCACATCCTCCGGCAGCAGCCTGCTGATGGGTGTCAGGTGGAATGGCAGATGCCAGCATCGCCTTGGCGGTAACTGACATCCAGCTTCTGGCTCCAAAGTCAAGTGTCTTCTCTTCCCCCTCATCCAGCGTGAAATCGAAATATCAACGTTTTCCCTGTGCTGTTTTCAATGGCTTCGAGCCTGCTGAGTGTGCCTCCCCGCCAGACCTTGTTAGTTGGGTAGGGTCTCCTGGCTGTCTTAATTGGCAAGGGGGAGCGATGGGGCCCCTGGAGGAAGATTAAAATCCCAGCCCCTTTAGGACAGATCTGCTTATTAGTAAACTTATACAGCTCACTGGCCCTCAGGGGATCAGGGAAGGCTTTTGGGTGTCGCATGTTGGCTCTGCCAGTCGCCTAGTGGAATCGGAGCCTTGGGAAGAGAGTTCACGTCTGTGAGCCTCTTGTGGCCTCGCCTGGCCAGTGGGTACGTTTTCCCCACATCCAGTGCCCAACGTAGAGCAAGCCCCCCCCATTCTTGCCTCCTGCCTCGCCCAGTAAGCTCAGCAGGCGCCCAGGACCGCGTCAGCCTGGGGCAAAAGCCGCCTGGGAGGCCCCAGGAGCTGCTACATCAAGACAGGACATTTGGGTCTGTCCCGCGCTGATGGGCCTCTGCCAGAGGAAAGCTTATCAGAAGGTCTGTTTCGGCTGGGGGTGACCCTGGAACGCTCCTTGGTTACTGAACTGGACTCGAAAATAAGATTTAAAGCCCTGGAAGGACCACTCGATGAACAGATGAGTTCACGAGTGCCTTTCACCGATGAGCCACCCTCTAGCTGTCCTAATAAAATTTCAACCTGTGTGCAGGCCCCAGGGGCCAGGGTAGGGCAGCAGACACACTCTCACATTGGGCCTCCCCCTGCTTCTGAGTAAAAACTGAAACAAGGAAGATTTTGTCCTCAGATGTGCGGCTGGAAGGAAGTGCCTCGGTGGGCCAGGAAGGGATGGGTGTGAGGGTCCAGCTGCGCCTCCAGCTGCCCACCCTCCCCATGTGGTGCTTGCCTCCCAGATGATGAGGGGCCTGCGCTCATGGGCAGCTGGCAGCAAGCCAGCCTGGAAGGTGGGCTGGATGGGAAGCACCCTCTCTTAGTACGCTCTGGCCGGATCATTCTTCCCCTTTGGAGGCCCCCTGGCCTGCCTTGGGCCTCTCAGCCCAGTTCCCCTCTCCCCACGATCTGCCTGTGTCTTTGCTCCCCCGTGTGTGCGCACGCGAGCGCGCACACACACACACACACACACACACACACACACACAGAGCCAGGTGTGGGCATGTAGAGACTCGAACAGTCGGGGCTGGGGGCCTGCAAGGGGAGAGAACCGTGTTCAGTGCAGTCATCTCAGCGCTGTAATTTTCTCCTTGGCTTTTGCCTTTGATTAATGGCCCCTGTGTCACCCCCTCCCCCGGCCCGCATACCTGGGGATCAGATTTCACTTTCCACGTCCTGGCCTCAGGTCCTGGGCAGGAGGGAGCTGAGTCTCCTGGAGCGGTTGGGGGAGGGTCCCCTGCTGGCCAGGAGGGTGGATCGCAGGGCTTGGCGTCCTCCTGCCCCAGTGCCCCATCCCCGCCAGCCCTGCGGCCTGGGCCAAGAGGACCTTGGTAAATGGGCAGTCCTGCCCTTTGCCCGCCTGCCCTGGGCCTTCCCTGAGGGGCTGTGGCATTGGGACAGTGGCTTTTCTGCTTTCTCTCTCATCTCCCTCTCTTCTCCGTTCTCCCCGTGGCCCATCCTTGCATGTTTCAAGGCTGTCAGCAGATTGCCACAGAGGATGAGTTTCTCTTACCATAAAAAAAAATGTTTATGGTAAGAGAAGGGAAGCGCAGCCCCTGCAGTGTCTCTGAGCTGTGTCTCCCCCAGGAGAGCCCTTCCAGCCGCAGCTCTGCTTCTCTTCGTCCCCAGCCTTTGTTCTCTGGGGTCTCACCTTGACTGTCAGGTACAGAACAGAAGAGGGAATCTGCCTGGCCCAGACAAGCAGAGCAGAGCAGAGGACCGTCGAGAGTGTCCTCGGGGTCCATGCCCTTCCTCTTCACACGGCCCGCACCGTGGGCACCAGTGGGTCACAGGGCAGGGATGGGTTTCCCTGATGGCAAGTTCATGATGCCTTATCAGCATTTACCCAGCTGACGTCTGTACGTCTGAGCACAGCTCTGCGTGCTCCGTGGGCAGAGGCCCAGTCCCCCGACCCCTGCTAGGCTTCTGTCTGTCTGTCTCTCTCTTTCTCTCTCACTGGTGCCCTTGCCTTTGTGGTCTGCAACCTGGGAAAGAAGGATGCTGAGGAGGGGTGACTGGTGCTGGGGAGGTGAGGCGAGACCCGCCCCCAGCCGTCTGCCCGGGCCTGCTGTGGCTGCATTTCTGGCTCCCTGCTAGCCGCCTCTGAGCAGCCTGCAACTGTAGTTAATCTGCTTGCAGTTCGTTTTGACATCGTTACTGAGGGAAGGTAGCTGGGGAGCTCTGTCCATGAGCCCTGCGGGTCTTCTGAGTTAATGCTTAAGTTGGCTGGGTTCCCCCCTGGCTCTTCTGGCCCTGGCTTTGCCTAATCGTTTAAGGAGCTCCACTGCAGGCTCCGTGAAACAGGCAGACCAAGGCCTGGGCCCCTTTCGGGTCCCCGGACATGTGGCCCACGTGCCCCACACGAGTGCACAGCGAGGCCTGTGGCTCAGGAAGCCCAGTTGCTATGGAAGCAGTATTTTTCTACTTTCTGGAAGCCCCCAGATGCCTGGCTGTGGGTAACTGCTCCATGTGGAGGGGGGGGCTTCTCCTGGGGCTCCAGCATGACAGGTTAAGCAGCTGGGGGCTTCGGGAAGCAGGCCCCTCAGCCGTCATTCCTGTCATTCTGGGTGAGCTGCGCAGCCAGGATCCTAAGGGGTGAGGCCCCAGGTTCTAGCCCAGGCTGCTTACAGGCTCCCCAGAGGTCTCTGAGGACTGCAGCTCGGGGCTGACCTTTCAAGCACTGACAGCGAGGGCAGGATTCAGGGGCCTGCCGCCCACCTGGGGCTTTACGTCCGGGTCCCAGTGCCTCTGTCTCGAAGCCGGGACACCAGCAGCCTCTGGGCCTGCTTTCCCTTCCATCCCTCCTGCTCAGCCATGATGCTTCTGGGGCTTTGGCCTCCGCATGCCCGGCTGAGGGGTGTCAGGTAGGGAGGGGTGCAGGGCGTGAGCCATGGGTGTGCCCTAGAGGGGTCTGTAGGAGCAGGATAGGAAGCCATTGTCCACTGCTCTGGGAAAGGGGGGATCTCCAGCCTTCACAGGGACACCCGCAGAGACGTGTGAGGACACAGGGTGGGATCCAGGGGTCCTGGCTGGAGACTGTCCTCAGCCACTTGCCTCATTTTCCTCTGGAGCCGCTCCCCACTCTCCGTCCTCCCTGACCTCCTCCCCACCTGGGGCAGCCTGGCCCCGCTGCCCGGTCCCGGCCCCAGGCACATAGAAACACCTGACCCAGCCGGGAGCAGAAAGGAAGCTATGAAACTGGTAGGCCTCCCCTTGTCTGTGAACTTCAGTTGTGGAGCTGGCCCTCGGGCTCTTGCTTTGTAGCCCATTGACTTTTTTTTGTTTTCCGTTTTTTTTTAAAGTGATTCTCATAAGCTTGCTTTTGCTTCTCTTGTTTGCAGGAGCAAAGCATGGCCACTGTGCAGCCTCGACAGCTGGCTGGTGGTGGCCCTAAAAAAAAAGGAGAGCTTTAGCTGATAAAGATCTGCTATTTTTATCTACCACTTTATCCTTTACAAAGGGCTTTCAGGGTCTCTGTCTCCTTTAATCCCAACAAAATCCTGTCAGGAAGAGTCTGTTCACATTTCACAGGAGGACCTGCAGAGGGTTGGAGGGTCAGGAGGCTGGGATGTTCTCCACGCATGGATCGCAGCCCCTGCTGGGGGCCTCTGGGTCCCTGCAGCCCCACTGGTCTCGCTAAATACAAATGTTGTGGCTCCAGGGCAGGATTCCCAGTGGGTGTGGCGCATGGCCTTTCTTCTGCGTCACCCACCTTTCCTTAGGACCCACTGAGAATGGCTGGAGGCCCTGGGTGGCTTGTTCCTGCGAGACGCTGGCAGAGCTTGGTCATCGGGTCGCCCCATCCTGGGCTGATCCTGGGAGCCCGTTGGAAAGTCAAAACGCTTGCAGTCCCCCACCCCCTCCCACTGGCAGCTGTCCCTGGAGACCCTGTGGGAAGTGGCCACCCAAGTGTGCTAGTGACCTTGGTTATTGCCCCCAGGGAGCCCCAGCATGCCGAGGAGATGCCAGCCAGGGGAGTGGTCTCACCAGGTGCTTTTCTGGTTTTGATCGCAGCACCCCTGCAGCAGGGCCAGGGTGGAGAGAGGCCCCAGGCCTGCAGATGGCCCAGCCTGTGAGGGGATATGGGATGGGCCAGCTCACCTCTCCATCCTGTGTCTCCATCCCATGGTGCTGGAGGCTGGGGGCCACTGGCCTGGTGATACATGTGCCTCGTGATAGGGGCCGTGTGTCTTTCAGGCATTTTCTACCCTTTGCCTGAGGAAAGGGTGTGGGGAGAGGGGAGAGCTCCAAGCAGGGAGGCATCACCCACCCTGATGGGATGCCCCTCTGCTCCCTGAGGCCCAGGTCCCACACCTCCATGTGCCCCAAGCACAGCCGGCTCAGCACCCCACCCCTACCAGGCTGGGCCCCCTGTGTGCCCTGAGAATAAAGGCCTGTCTCGGGTAACTTGGACCTGCATCATGTCCCCACTGCCAACCTCCCGCTAAGCAGGATGAGGGAAGAGTGGAAGCGGGCACAGAGCGCTAAGCAGACGGTTAGCGGCGGGGCCAGAGTGAGAAGGCCCAGGCTCCCCTCCTGCCCCCCCCCCCCCCCCTGCCACAGCTCCTTGAGGTTGGCAGGGGCACTGGCCTCTACCCTCACCCAGCTGCATCCGGACACCGTGGAGGAGGGACTGAATGATGGATCCCAGAGGCAGAGCCAGGCCTGGGGCTTTTGCAACATCTCCAGGGTGAAGGAGGCCCGGGTTAGGGCAGGGGTGCCAGCGAGGAAGGGCACAAAGACAAGCGATGGCCGAGGTCACACAGCTGGGAAGAGCCTGAGTCACGAGGTTCTCAGTGCAGTGCTCCAGGGAACACAGGGCTGCTGAGTTTTACACACACCTCCGGCCACTGGCCCAGACGTGTGTGGGCTGGAGTTGGGTCCGCTTGGCTTGCCGCTTGGCAGCTACTGTCCCGAACCTGAGCCTGGCTACCCAGAGGGGGTTTTTCCAGGAACCTCCTGCCCTGGCCTGCCTGCCGGCAGCCACCTTCCCCTCCCGGCAGAGGCTTCCGGAAGCCTCCACACTTCACCCTGCGGGCCTGCTTCTGACAGCCTGCTCGACGCCAGCGCCCGTGTGGTGCCATCGCCGCCCCGGCAGGCTGGCCTCTGCCCAGGGTGGCCGGAGGGCGCGAGCTCCCGCGCTCAGACCCTGCGGGCCTCCCAGAGCCCTGTCCCCACTGGTCAGTGACCGTTTCCTGCCGCAGCTTCCTTGGAAGAGCCCAGCAGACTCCCCACCCCCGCTGTCCCCATCCCAGTCCCTCCGGGCACTCCAACTTTCAGGTGGATCTTGTCACGTCCTGCCTCCGAAGCCTTCCTTGGTCCCCACTGCCCAGGGCAGCGGCTCCCGGCGCGCCCAGTCACTCCAGTTCCTACAGGTTCCTAGGCCTGGCTCAGTCACCAAGGCCATATCTGTGCTTACCCCCTCTCTGCATTTGAAAGAATCTACTGTGGTCACAACTGGTATAATGAAGGGGACTAATGGCGTGGGTGATTCAAAACACGCTTGCTTAGTCCCCGTGGGTCCAAGGTGGGGCTCCGTTTCTCTTTAGATGGGAACAGCTGGGGGGTCCTGGTAACGCTTTCCTTTCCTTCCAGAGACGATGCTCTGTGTCCTGAGCGTCGTCCTCCCCTCCCTTTGCTCCAAGGCTCCTTCCCAGCCAGCAGGGTGAGGACTCACTTCCGGAAGGGGGTGGCAGGGATTCCCAGGGGTGTGGGGCCACCACGGGGCTGACCCTGCACTGCTGTCCACAGGAGGAGCGGCCCCCCTACCACCGCCACAAGAAGGGGAGCTCTGTGGGCGGCTTGTGCTACCTGTCGACGGGCATGGCCGTGCTACTCACGGGCCTGGTGTTCGCCTCTGTCTACATCTACAGATACTTCTTCCTTGCTCAGGTGAGGTGGGACGGAGGGAGGCGGGGCCTTGGAGAAAGAGTGGTGTTTTAGAGAGGGCAGGGCAGGGCAAGCGCTTGCATTGGGTGTGGGCCGGCTGGAGAGGAGGGGGCAGCAGGAAGCCCTGGACACGCCCCCTAGGTGGGAGGGGTGCCCGGGCAAGCCCAGAAGACCTGCCTCCTCCTCTCTGGTCTTGGTCTGTGAGACAGGACCGGGTCCCCGTCCTCTGACTGCCATGGGCTCCGGAGGAGTGTCCTTACCTATCTCTTTGGATGCATCTGAGGCTGACAGGGAGCTCTCCCAGGAGCACAGTCGGTGATGGGGGAGCCGGGATTGGAATCTGGGCTGTGAGGCCCGCAGCCCCTTCCCACAGCGTCACCCCAGGGCATAAGCACCAGAAACTCAGGTGCAGCAGACATTGGAACTCTGCAATCCCTTCAGAGCCCGGCCCCTGTGCCCATGGATCTTGCTCTAAAGACTTACACTCCACACGTGGACATTTGGGCTATAAACCGTGAAGGGTGGAGGGTGGCTTATAGATAGTCACCTCCACCTATGATCACACCCTGGTTATCTGCTCACACAACCAATCTGGGCACGAAGCTGGGCCAAAGAACTGGTCCTGGGCACAGCAACTTTGCGGTCAGCCCAGGCCTGGGGAGGGAGGCAGGGCCGCCAAGCTCTCAGAACTGAAGGTAGTTAAATGAAAGTTTGCTTAATAGAATAACCATAAACATAACGAATGGGGAATCTCGTTGACAAAAAGGTTGGGAATTGCCAGTCATTTATGACCCAAGTGACCTCTTCCCACCCTCAAGCACTGGGCTTTGACTTCGTTGTCATCCAGTTTTTCTACGGTGGAAATGACTAAAGAGTTTGCAGTCCACGTGACCTTTATCCTTTGACACCTCAGCTCCCCTCCGTCCACGGCCTGCTTCCCCACCTGTTCCTGGTTGTCACTTTCTGGGGCCTTTTCCTGTTGCACCTGTGGCCCTGCCCTGGACCTCCCCTCTGATCCCAGCCCCCCCCTCATGCCCTCTTGGGGTTCCTCACCCCACCCCAATTCCCAGGGAGTAGGGGAACCTCAGAGCAGCCTCTGGGTCTACACCCTGGGACAGTATGATTCCTGTGTGATGATTCATCCTCCCGGGACACTAAAACAGACAAAGGGGTGTCTGCCCATCGTGGGCCGGACCTGGATGAGGCCCTGAGAAGTAGGAGGGGCCTGCAGTCCACCGGTCAGTCACGTAACCTCGGTCACGCCAGGCTGCCTCCCTTCCCTTACTGATGGAGTGATTAGGCGTGCCCCTCACATAGGGGACACCATGTTTGTGTAGGTTTCTCAGGAAGCACAGGATCCAGGGAAGGTGGTGGGTCCTTGCTTGAGGTTGGACACAGTGCCACCAGAATCTGATAACAGGGCTGCCTCTCAGCTCCTACCTCCTCCCTCCAAGGTCTGTAGGGCCTCGCAAAGGGGGCAAGAAGGGCGGGCGAGCACCCCCTGGTGGTGGCGGAGGGTGGCACCCTGCAGGGCCCAGCCTGTCCAATCCAGAGTCCCCCTGTTTGCCCCTGAGGACACCCCTCCCACCCCAGGCTCTTTCTCAGGTGTCTGTCGCCCCGCTGGTCTGCCCCATTTCACAGCCATAGACTCATGGACTCGGAGGCCAGAGGGGCCTGAGGGGTCACCTTGTTTTACAGATGGGGAAACTGAGGCCCAGAGGGGTCGTCCTCCTAGGAACTGGCAGACCCGGCTCACCCTCCCTGGCTCCCCATGTTTCTTAGTTTCTCCGTCTGTGAAATGGGTGTCACAGACCCATCCTCCCTGCCTCCCCAGGCCTTTGGAGCCGGGAGTGGTTGGGCAGGCAGCAGTGGTCTCACGGAGGGCGCTGTGTGACCAGACTCTCTCCCTCCCTCGCCCCGCACCGCCCCGCTCAGCTGGCCCGAGACAACTTCCACTGCGGCGTCCTCTACGAGGACTCCCTGACCTCGCAGGTCCGCGCCCGCGTGGAGCTGGAGGAGGACGTAAAGATCTACCTCGAGGAGAACTACGAGCGCATCAACGTGCCGGTGCCCCAGTTTGGGGGCGGTGACCCTGCAGACATCATCCACGACTTCCAGCGGGTGAGGCCAGCCAGGGACTGGGGCGGGGGCGGCGAGGGGGGCGCCACGAGGAGGAACAGGTGTGAAAGGAGAACAACCACGCCCCTTGTACAGACTTGGAGTACATACCGTGTAATATAAACCATGGAGTAGATACCTACGGTTTAGGTCAATCAGGGATTTAAAGGACCGCTTTTATCATATACGTCATGCGGTTATCACTGAATGTGAACTAGTCATGGTTGATTTTCTCCTTGGTCACCTGCCAGCTGCGGACGCTGGCTGGAACGGGCGGGCGAGGCCAGTGTTCCTTTTTACTGAGTTGTTTCCATGTTGACATCTTATCGAGATGCAGCATACGGGGTTGGGAGGGGCACCTCTCGCTGAGGGTCCAGGCTGTCCATGGGGGTGGTGGGACCTCCCAGCTTTGGTGAGATGCACAGTGGGGACGTTGCCCTGAAATTCGAAACTCGGCTGTATACCCCCAAGAAGAATCCTTGTCACAACCGAAGCATTTAATAGTGTTTTCATCTAGTGAGTGGAACCTTCTACAAACACAGGCTAGGAGAGGAGCAGGCGAAGGGGGCCCCGCCCCGGTGCTGAGGAATCTGGGTGCGTCATGGGCGCGGTGGGGTTCGTGCCTCATACAGCCCGTGGGGGCCAGTCCCTCACCTGCGGAGACTGACGCGGCCCCCTCTTCCTGTTTAGGGTCTCACTGCCTATCACGACATCTCCCTGGACAAGTGCTATGTCATTGAGCTCAACACCACCATCGTGCTGCCCCCTCGCAACTTCTGGGAGCTCCTCATGAATGTGAAGGTGAGCAGGGCCCTGGCAGCATCTTCTCTCCCTTGCCCCCCCTCCATGAGACAAGGGAAGGATGGGGGGCCTGGGCATTGCTGTCAGCTGGGCCCAGCACCCCAGGTTGGTCCCCCCGCCTCCAGCTCCCTTCTCCCACATTCAGAGTCAACACCTCTCCTTCCTGCCCACCCCCAGCCTCCCACTTCTGCCTCCCTCACTTGGGAAGAACCCCAAGACCAGCTTCCTAAGTGTTCATGGCCATGCGCCACGTCGCCCCGTGTCAGCAGTGCAGGGAGGTGATGGGGGCCCTGCCCCCGAGGAGCGCTCCCCCTAGGGTGGGAGACCAGTCTGGCACACACATGACTCACGGCAGTGCAGGTGCAGGTGCAGGAAGTGCCTGGGCACGTCAGAAAGGCAAGCCGTGCGGCCTGTGGATGAGGGG
The DNA here is from genome assembly GCF_000442215.2 of Lipotes vexillifer. Lineage (NCBI taxonomy): Eukaryota > Metazoa > Chordata > Mammalia > Artiodactyla > Lipotidae > Lipotes > Lipotes vexillifer. Next base: position 248,859 of record NW_006789568.1, read on the forward strand.
GTGGGCGTGTTGGATGGGCACTGCCCGCACTGCGGGGGCTCGGCTTAAGCTAGCAGAAGAAGGGAGGCGAGCGCAATGTGCAGTCGGGGACCGAGAGCGGCGAGCCCCGGTACTGACCCAGTGCTGTGGCCACTCCCTTTGCAGAGGGGGACCTACCTCCCGCAGACGTACATCATCCAGGAGGAGATGGTGGTCACGGAGCATGTCAGTGACAAGGAGGCCCTGGGCTCCTTCATCCACCACCTGTGCAGCGGGAAGGACACCTACCGGCTGCGGCGCAGGGCCACCCGGAGGCGTGAGTGGCAGACTCCACCCACCTTGGCCCCTGCCCTGAGCTCCAAACCATGGCCACCCTCTGGCAGTGCCTGGCCGTGTAGCTGGAGACCAGCTGTCAGAGAGCTCAGATTGTAGCAGCAGTAATAACAGCTAATGAGCACTTACTATGTGCCAGGCACTGCTTTACACTTTTTTTTTTTTTTTTTTTTTTTGG
>NW_006789568.1:249417-251129 GCF_000442215.2 Lipotes vexillifer
GGCGGACTCTCAACCACTGCGCCACCAGGGAAGCCCCCTGCTTTACACTCTTTATGTCCTCCTAAGAGAGTGTAAGTTACCATCATCCTCATCCTTGTCATCATTATTCTTGCCGCCTCTTTTAAAGATGAGGAAACGGAGGCACAGAGAGGTTAAGAAGCACCCCTGAGGTCTGACAGCAAGAAGGTGGCAGAGCTGGGATGTCTGACTCCAGCTTTTGAGCTCATGCCGCTGTACCGCGCTGCCTCCGGGTGAATCTGGGTTTCATTTCCTGGGCCTCCTCCTCCCCGGCCCGGGTCCTGAGGCCCTGCTCAGGCTCTGAGGCTGGTGGCCTTGGTGGCCCAGCCAGTTCTAGGCCAGGACACAGGCCTCACTGGGATTTCTCTGTTCTCTCCCAGGAATCAACAAGCGAGGGGCCAAGAACTGCAACGCCATCCGCCACTTCGAGAACACCTTCGTGGTCGAGACGCTCATCTGCGGGGGGGCGTGAAGCCCCGCCCCTCCCTCCAGGCCCCGCCCCTTCCCTCTTCCATTTTCTCTTCTGGCCACTCTGGCCCTTCCCCTCGCTTAGCTTGTACTTTGGACGCCTTTCCATAGATGTGATGTGTCTTCCCGTTTCTCTCCAGCCCTGCCCGCCTCCCTGTACCAGAGCTGTGACCTCTCAAGGCCTCACCCTCTGCTGACCTCCTGGGTCTGGGGGATGGAGGGGGCGCCCCGAGATGGTTTCTGTGACCACCATCTTGAGGTCAGGTCCCCGGGGGCCTGGCCCACAGCTGCACTGGCAGCCCAATGGGCAGGACTGGAGGGAAGGACCAGGCATGCTGGGGCTCTGGCGAGGGGCGGGCTGGGGGCGGGGGGTGGAGTGGGGTTCAGGAACGTCTGCACAGCTGAGAAAGGTCTGAGAGGCTTTTTCCGTGCACAGCACACTTCACCCCTGTCCAGGGCCTGAGCTGAGGCTGGAGGGAATGTACCCATAAGGGAAGGTGGCTGTCCTGGGGGTCTCCCCAGGACTCCTGTCAGTGCCTTCAGCCCACCAGTGGGAGCCTGGAGTTTGGGGGGTGGGATGAATCCGTCAAGCACAATCTCTGGGTGGAACCAAAGAAGGAAGGAGACAGGGCTGGGGGCCTTGGCCCCCCAGGAGCACAAGCGGGGTCCCCCGCGGCCACAGCCAGAGAAGGAGCAGGGCAGAAGTGGGGAGATCTCTTCCTGTCCACGGGCAGCCCCGTGGGCTGAGCACGGAGCGGGGAGGCGCTGTGGGTCCTGCCGAGTGGGCGGGGCTCCCTGCTTTCTCCTGCTCCGGGGCGTTTGAGAGGAAAACCGGGGGAGGGGAGGGGAGGGAGAGCCACCTGATACTTGTACACCCTGCCTCCTTGTTCTGAAATTCCGTCCCCCTCTGCTTTGGGGGAACACAGCGTTATTTTCCGTTTCCTTCTCACTTTTGCATGTTTTTACTGATGATTCGATGTGCTAACCTTCTCAGCCCTGAGCCCTGAAGAGGAGGGCTCCGACGCCTCCAGTCAGACTTCGGTGCTTGCTGGAGATGAAACTCTTAAATGCCTTGTATATTTTCTCAATTAGATCTCTTTTCAGAAGTGTCTGTAGAACAATACACATCTTTGACTTGTGATTCTGGCTTGGGAAAGGCGGGTGGGGGGCGCGGGGCGGGGTGTCGGCTTGGTGATGGGTGCTCTCCAACCTGTAGGCTGGGCAGG
>NW_006789568.1:251139-257519 GCF_000442215.2 Lipotes vexillifer
GTGGGGCAGGTGGGCGTGGTGGGAGCGGCAGGAAGGAGAAGCTCACTCACGGGTTGGCGTCTGGCCCCTGAAGAGGTGGGCCTGTTCCGAGCTTCAGCCAAGGAACGTAGGTGTCCCCTTCTTTCTGTCACTCCCCGCCAGGTAGATTCACATTTTACAGGCAAGGGAGGAGGAAAGGGACCGCAGATCATGCAACTTGCCCAAGGTCTGGCTGCTTTTAAGTGCCTATAAACCACCGGTTCAGTTCTACACGGAAGATGACATCATTATTGCTTGTCCTTAAGCACGAGGACGGTGTCGCCACACTTTCTGGGCGATTAGTAACCATCTCGGTGGATCTGAGGTAGGGTTTGGCATGAGTCACAGGGTCACATGCTGCAGAGAGGAAGGGTGTGGGAGCTGCCTGGAGCCTTGGCTGAGTGGACCCCAGAGGTGCGATCTGGGTCCTGCCCTGGGGGCAAGGATGGGTGTCTACACCCTTGGCTCACAGACTCGGTAATCCTGCGAAGAACGTAAAAGATTCAAATTAGTGCAGACACGCCTTGTTCTCAGATGCAAATGCAATCTTGCAGAGATGTTGGGTTCTGTTGCATTTCCCAATCTAAATGAAACGCAGTCGCAATTAAAATGCCAACAGGGCTTATTCTTTAACTGACACATTCAGTTATTTGAGGAAAGTAAACATGGGGGATAGCCAGGTAAATCCTGGAAAGGGGGGGAGAACAGTCTCCAAATATAAAACCTAGTAGAATTAAAGATTTTGGTGTAGCAAAGGAAAAGGTCAATGAGACACAGTGGAGTGCCCAGGAGTTAACTTAAGTACAAGGAAATTCAGGTTAGTGGGGTACGTGTGGGTTCTTTTTATTGGAACAACTGGCTAGTCATTTTGACAAAAAAATTAATCTGGGTCCTGCTTCCCTGTAACAAAATTAATTCAAAGGTTTTAAGTATGAAATGAAATCTTAAAAGTACTTGAGATGATTTAAAAGATCATCTTGGAGGAGGGTAGTCTTTTTAAGCATGATACCTACCAGTAATAATAACTTGGACTAATAAAAAATTAAAATTGATGTGCAACAGAACATACCACGAAGTCAAAAGTTTTATAAGTGGCAAACTGGGGGAGATATTTTAGAAAGCCAGGACATTAAAGGGCTATTTTCCTTAATATGCTAAGTTCTTATAAATCAATATGAAAAAATGAACCACCCAATAGATAAAGGGGCAACGAATAGGAGCAGGCCGTTCACAGGGAAATACAAATGGATCGTTGCTTAAACGCGAACAGATGTTTAATCGCAGTTGCATAGAAAATACAAATCAAAACTAGGGAGATACAATCTGTTAAGTTGGGGCTTTTTTCATATTTTATATTGTGAAGCATTTAATACATACAGAACACTATATCTAAATCACCAGCATGTAAGTTATGGAGTACAACGACCCCACAGCCAACGCACGAAACAAGACTCTGCCAGTATCACTGAATTCTTTGCATGTCCCTCTCCCCTTGCTTCTGCGGAACAAACCACCCCAGAACTTAATTCTGCAGGATGGCCGAGTTCCACACTGACTGATGTTAGCCCTCGCGCGCTAGGGGCTGCCTCGTGCTTTGCACTCAGCTGGAGGCTTCGCTGGGCTGGGCCATCCAAAATGGCGCCTGCCGTCCAGGGTATGGCTACAAATGGGTGCCAGTCAATACCCTGGCCTTCCTTACAGCTTGGCAACTGAGCTCCTAGTGAGAGGAAGGGTAAGCTGCCAGTCCTTTTAAAGCCTGGAATCCGAAGATCCAGAATATTGCTTTCATGCATTATTGGGCAAAGCAAGTCACCAAAGTAGCCCTGATTTAAGTGGAGGAGACGTAGACCACCTCCCAATATGGGGAGAAGCATTCATGCTCAGGGGTGACACGAACTGTTGGCTCCCATGTTCAGAGGCTCCCACATCGTCCCAGCCTCTTCTTCCCCCTGCCCCGCCCCACCTCTGTATCCTGTGAGGGACATTAAAGATACATCTATTTTTAGATCCAACGACAATCATGAAAATATACCAATTTTCCATCTATTAAGCCAATCTTTGTATATTAATTAACGAATCCAGGTAACTCCTATCCTGAGTTTCTCTGCTTTGCTTTAAAAGTCTATAACCACATATCTATGAAGCTCTTAATGTAGTTTTGCTTGGATTTGAATACTATAAAAGTAGTAATAAAATACATGTATTATTCTCTGATTTGTTTTCCTCCCCTCAACCTTATATTTCTAAGGTTCAGCCATGTTGACACGTGTAATAGTATTTAATTCATTTGTACTGCTGTGTATCAATCCACTATGTGGATATACAATTTTATTGCCTATTGTAACAATGAATATTTGGGTTCTTTCTGATTTTTTACTACTATTACAACAATGCGTTAATGAACATTTCTTCTGCAAGGCTTCTGGTCACCTCTGCAAGGGTTTCTCTATTAATATACACCTGTATTCCCTAGAAAAGGAATCTTTGGGCCACATAGTATGCAAATGGCCAACTCACAAAAATTCTACCAGATTGGGGACTTCCCCGGTGGTACAGTGGTTAAGGCTCCATGCTCCCAATGCAGGGGGCCCAGGTTCAATCCCTGGCAAGGGAATTGGATCCCACATGCATGCCACAACTTAGGAGCCCACGTGCTGCACCTAAGGAGCCCTTGAGTCGCAACTAAAGGAGCCCGCCTGCCGCAGTTAAGACCCAGCGCAACCAAATAAATAAATATTAAAAAAAAAAAAACTACCAGATTGTTTCTTATGAGTTGAACCAATTCACATTCCCACCTGTACTGCACAGGCATCTTCCTTGTTCCAAGTTCTTGCCAACACTTAATATTAACAGCACTTGGGATTTTTTGTCAATGGATTGAGAGTAAAGTGGTGTTTCATTATGGTTTTAACTGTCACTTCCCTGATTACTAGGAAAGTGAGTCGAGTTTCATATGTGTATTGGACCTTTTATGTAAAATGCCTGTTTGTGTTCTCTGGCCTATTTTTCTATTGGGTGCTTCATTTTCTTCTTATTAACTTGTAGAAGTTCTTTATATATTTTATAATCATTGACGTGTGGCAAATACCTTACCCAAATTTGTGACTTGTCTTATCACTTTTCGTTGTGACCTCTTTGATGAGCAGAAATTATTGATTTTTTTGTTGTTGTCTTTTGCTTGGCCATGCCACACGGCTTGCAGGATCTTAGTTCCCCAACCAGGGATTAAATCTGGGCCCTCGGCAGTGAAAGCTCGGAGTCCTAACCACTGGACCACTGGGGAATTCCCAAGCAGAAATTATTGATTTTAATGTAGTCAAATGTATCCATCTTTTTCTTTTTGGTTAGGGTTTTGTGCACCTTGTTTCAGAAATCCATCCTATCCCAAGAATGAAAAGAAATTATCCTATATTTTCTTCTATTCCTTTTAAAGTTTTATATATTACATTTTAAAATCCCCTGGAATTTATTCCCTGGTATGGTGTGAGGTAGGAATAATCATTCGTTCTCTTCATCGTGGAATTTTTTCCTTTCCTCACTGAGCTGCAGTGTGTGCCTGCAATGATCTAGTTTCCATATGCATAAGGTCTATTTCTGGGCTCTCTAGTCTGTCTTATTGGGTTTATTCTTTGAGCCATAACCACAGTTAAAATAAGACGTGCACATCTGACTGTGCAAGTCTCCCACCTTAATTTTCTCCAGCAGTGCCATGACTATTCTTAGGCTTTTGCTTTCATATGCATTTCAGAAACAATTTATCAAGTTCTACAAAACGTTCTGTTGAGGTTTTTATTGAACTCATATTAAATCTATAGATCCACTTGGGGAGAATTGAAATTGTTATAATACTGAGTGTCCTGATGCATGAACATGGTATTTTTAAAATTTATTTGGATTTTTAATATCTTCCAATACAGTTTCATACTTTTTTCAGTAGAGGTCTTGTACAGTTTTCATTACACTGATTCCTAAATCTCTTATACTGTTGATATTGTAATTAATAATTATAACTCTTTGTTGCTAGTGTGTAGAGATGTAATTTATTTTTGACTATTGATCCAGCAAATTTGCCAAGCCGTCCTTCTTATTCTGAGAGGTTACCCAACGATTCTTTGGTGTTTTTGATATAAGCAATCGTATTGACTATAAATAGATTTTGTTTCTTCCATTCAAATAATTAAAACTTTTATTTCTTTTTCTTATCTTACCTCCCTGACTAGGAGCTCTGGTACCATGGAAATAGTTACAAATCTTTTGTTCTTGACTTTAAAGGGAATTCACCTTGAGTGTAGCTCTAGTATAGATATTGGGAGAATACTCTTTTTTTTTTTTTTATCTTTATTGGAGTGTAATTGCTTTACAATGTTGTGTTAGTTTCTGCTGTACAACAAAGTGAATCAGCTATATGTATCCATATATCCGCATATCCCCTCCCTCTTGAGCCTCCCTCCCACCCTCCCTATCCCACCCCTCTAGGTCGTCACAAAGCATCGAGCTGATTTCCCTGTGCTGTGCAGCAGCTTCCCACGAGCCATCCATTTTACATTTGGTAGTGTATATATGTCAGTGCTACTCTCTCACTTCATTCCCGCTTCCCTTCCCCCCCCCCATGTCCTCAAGTCCGTTCTCTACGGCTGAATCTTTATTCCTGCCCTGCCACTAGGTTCATCAGTACCGTTTTTTTAGATTCCATACATGTGCGTTAGTGGTTTTTCTGAGTTACTTCACTCTGTATGACAGTCTCTAGATCCATCTACCTCATTACAAATAACTCAGTTTCGTTCCTTTTTATGGCTGAGTAATATTCCATTGTATATATGTGCCACATCTTCTTTATCCATTCATCTGTCAGTGGACACTTAGGTTGCTTCCATGTCCTGGCTATTATAAATAGTGCTGCAATGAGCATTGGGGTACATGACTCTTGAATTATGGTTATCTCAGGGTATATGCCCAGTAGAGGGATTGCTGGGTCATATGGTAGTTCTATTTTTAGTTTTTAAGGAACCTCCATACTGTTCTCCATAGAGGCTGTATCAATTTACATTCCCACCAACAGTGCAGGAGGGTTCCCTTTTGGGAGAATATTTGAGGTTAACTAAAGAAGTTGTCTTCTATTTCTAGTTTTTATTTTTAATAAAGAAGGTATGTGGGGTTTTTTAAGATTTATTTTTTATTTATTTATTTATTTTAAATTTTTGGCTGTGTCGGGTCTTAGTTGAGGCATGCAGGCTCTTCATTGCAGCGCGCAGGCTTCTCTCTAGCTGTGGTATGCAGGTTTTCTCTCTCTAGTTGTGGCGCGCAGCCTCCAGGTCAGGTGGGCTCTGTAGTTAGTGGCACGCGGCCTCCAACTGAGGCACGCGAGCTCAGTAGTTGTGGTGCACAGGTTTAGCTGCCCCGCGGCATGTGTGACCTTAGTTCCCCGACCAGGGATCGAACCCGCGTCAGTCAGGGATGTATGTTGAAGTCTTTCATCAAATGTTTTTTCTGCATTTATTGATATGACCACATGTTTTTCCCTCGTTAATTTGTTAATGAGGTGAGTAGCATTAATAACTGATCTGATCATGATGTATTACCTTGTTTCTATGCTATAGTATTCTGTTTGCTAATATTTTGTTTAGAAGTTTCAGATATATGTTTATTAGTAAGACTGACCTGTAATTTTCCTTTTTCATACTGTCCTTGTCAGGTTTTTGTGTTAAAGTTTTGCTGGTCTCATAGTATGATTAGGAGAGATTGGTTTTGTTGTTTTGTTTTGTTTAAGTTTAATAATGCCCAGTCTTCCCAAGTGTGTATAAGTCTTCTTGTATCAACAGTGGCAGTAGGGGCTTCCCTGGTGGCACAGTGGTTGAGAGTCCGCCTGCCAATGCAGGGGACATGGGTTCGTGCCCCGGTCCAGGAAGATCCCACATGCCGCGGAGCGGCTGGGCCTGTGAGCCATGGCCGCTGAGCCTGCGCTTCCGGAGCCTGTGCTCCACAACAGGAGAGGCCACAACAGTGAGAGGCCCGCGTACCGCAAAAAAAAAAAAAATAGTGGCAGTAAATTGGTTTGACAAGAATCATATTGTAAAATTTTAGATTGTAAAATGCAATGTGTGTGACGCAGCCATTTCACCCCGGGGAAATGACCCTATGGGTATACTCAAACAAGTATACAGAAATATACGTACGAGGATGTTTATTGCTGTAATAGCAAGAAACTGAAAACCAAAGACCTTCAGGTGAAGAATTAGTGTTAAGAAGAGAAATGCGATATTTTGTTGCCATTACAAAGAATGAAGTAGATCTATTTGTGCCGATGTGTAAAGTTCTCCAAGATCTATGATTAACGTAAAGCAGGTGGCTGAGCAAGAAAAAAA
>NW_006789568.1:257529-282842 GCF_000442215.2 Lipotes vexillifer
AAATATATATATATATATATATATATATACACACACACATATACCATTTGTGAACTTTCTAGAAGCTAGCTCTGTGGAGGTGCATAGGAGCTGTAAGACTTTATATCCTTCCACGTCATGAAGATGTGCTCTTTTTATCACTTAAGTGTGTGTATGACTCGGCATATATATACCCTGCAGCTGGGATGAAGGAGGGCCTGCTAGGTGACGAGGTGGCCTCACTGTCAGCTAACTGCACAGTGTTTCACCTGTTTCCCCTCTGGCCCTTGAGGTCTGTCACCCATCCTAGAAAGGAAGCTCTGCATTAGTCCCAGGTTTGGCCTGAAGACTAGAACAGTTGGAAATGTTAAGTTGACATAAGTAGGAAGCGCTGTAACCTCTTGCAAGCGTTGCCATGGAAACCAGAGCCTGGGCGGTCTCCACGGAAACCATTCTCAGCCTTCCCCCCTGAAGGAGTTACCACCCACTGGTGCTAGTCTTACTTATCGGGATCTCAGAGCATCGATAAATGCTTAGGGAGGGAATGCTGGATTGGCTTCTGCCCGCCCTGGGGATGCCTGGTGGGCCCTGGGCACCACCTGCCGTCCGCCTGAGAAGGAGAAAGAGACCGTCCCCATGGGACGTGCCCTTGTGGGGAGGCACAGCACCCACATATGAAGCAGACACACGAGGCAGTGCATGCAGCATCCCAGGAGGGAGAAGGGGCACTGGAGTTTGGAGGTCCAGGGGTCTGGACTCTGCCACTGACCACCGGTGTGGCTGTACAGCTACAGTGAGTTAACACTGTCTCTGGGGTTCAACCTGCCCCTGTTTAAAGTGGAGAGTTTGGACTAAGTCATTCTGAAAAGGCTAAGTCGTTTCCAGCTTTAAGAACACTGGTTTGCATGTGGCCTGGCAGCCTGGGGCTCAGAGGAGAGAGACCAAACAGTGACCAGGGCAGGCTTCCCGGGAGCTCCTCTGAGCTTTGAAGGATGGTGAGGAAGAATGCTGCAGGGGCGGGGCTCGGTTATGGTTCCCAAATGACACTGGGGGTGGTGGCAGAAGAGAAAGACCATGCACGGCCCTCCTGGGGCTGAGGGAGGCTGAGGGAGTGGAAGGGAGGCTTGGAGTCCAGGGCTTGCGGGCACCAGGGATGGGTGGTGCCGTTCCAGGAGGGTGGGTCCAGAGCATCGGTGAGGCCCCGAGCCTGCCACCTACCACTGGGTGTCCTGGCCCTTGCTGTGTGCTGCATATTCTCCCAGAGCACAGAGCGAGCCTACCACCTGTGAGACCAAGTGCTCACATGCCCTGTCTGGCCCCGCAGGAGTGAAGGCCCTGCCCCTAACTGGGCAGCGGTGAGATAATTGGGCGGGGGGGATGGGGAGAACGGGTAGACCATGACTTTGACCAGCATCCCTGTCCAACACTTACTGAGCCAGGACCCATTGTGTACAAGCACATGCCAGGGACTTTCATTGATTCATTTGTTCATTTCTTGCCCCGTCTCTGGGGTGAATATGAATCTCATAGCTGCAAACTCAGTCATGCAAGAAAGTATCTTTATTTTTCTATAATAATCTATCTCGAGAACAATCTAGTCCTCAAATCCTCATTTAGCCTGGTGGCAGAAAATGTCATCTTGATAATTTGGGGGTGAATGCAGCTGTTACTTCCATTTTAAGAGCGATCAATTAAGGGTTCACCCTTTTCATAGATTTTTGCCTGCTCCCCCCACTCCAGGGCCCAGCATCTGAGTCATGGGCTTGTATCTGGCATTTTCCCCACCAACAGGGCTTTGATGGGAGGTGGTGGCTGCCTCCTATTGTAATTTCTAGGAACACGTGAAGACTGGGTCACCCAATGCCCTGTGGGCAGAGGGAGGTGGTGGCGTCCTCTCCGGAGTTCCCGGTGTCACCATGTAGTTGCTGGAGTTGCTTCTTGAGCCCATAGTGATTCTCTGAGCTACCCAGTATCCTATCAATGAATCCCTTTCTGGCTAAATTAGCCAGAATTCTTCCTTGTTTGTGTAACAGTTTTGCTGAGCAAGAGAGCCTTGTGGGTAAAATCAGAAGACCACTTCATTCTCCCTTTTCCTTTTCAAACCTGCTCTGTGGGGTCAGTTCTCCCTCAACCCTGGATGAAATCTAGGGTCAGTTTCTTGGTTTTTTAGGTCAATCCAAGATAATAAAAATGCCCTGGGTCACTTTTAGCCACAAAAATCCAATTTCAGTAATTACAGCGTGGAGTTATGCAAAACAGTGGAGACTCCAAAGTTCATGGAAGCTGGAGCTGCCCCCTCCACCGTGGAGACCCGCGCCACATGGAAGCCCCACCGGTTCAGGCAGGGAGAGCCCTGCCAGCAGCTTCCCCCCGACACGCCCCCCCCCTGGAGTTGTACGTAGCACTTCTGTTTTTCTGCTTGTGAGGGTATGTGTGAGTGTATGTATTTATGGTAGGACGTGTTGCCTAGCATCCCCGCCCCAGGCTGCTGGGTGATGGAGGGGGGAGACAAGGGGCCGGAGAGGCCACCGATGGGAGACTTCGGCACCTGTGGGAGCTTTTGGTCCCCCCATCCTCACCTCCTGCTGCATCTCAGCGCAGGTGAACGCTCCGCCAGCTCCAGACTTCTAGGGCTGGGTCTAATCATCCCAGGCCAGCTCCCGAGACATTCACGGACCCTTTGATGCCATGCTTCCGCAGCATGGGCATTTCTGGCATAGCCAGCTCCCCTTGTTCTGTGCTCCACTAGGGCTGCTCTAGACACAGCCCATCCCCGCTAGCCTCTACACGAGCTTGTCACACACCAGGTCCTCAGGGTCCCCTATCTCAGCCACAGACGACACACAGCAAGTTCTCTGGCACACTCAGGGAAGCCCCTCTCACTTGGCAAAAGGCCAAGGTACGTAGGACGCTGATAATTCTTCACTTAGAGACGCTCTGTCCAGGTAGCATCCTGGGGTTGCAGGATTGGTTTGGGGCCACCTCCTTTCCAAGCCCTTTCTTTTGGAATGTCTGACTAGGAGGCACTATCCCCCTCTTTTCTCAGATCCCAAAGGGATGTAACAAGTGTCCTCCTTGGAGCGGACCTCAGGCGATGAGGGTCGGGGGACCAGGGCAACCTCACTTGCCTCTAGCTTCTTTTTTCTCTCAGCTTGTGGGCTCTTCATCTACACTCGGAGCGGGGATGTGGGGAGAAGGGGGAAGGACCCCCGTGGGCATCCCAGGCAGCTGGTTCTGTGGCTGCGGAGGTGCTGGAGCAGCGAGTCTGACCTCTTTGCACCCAACCCAGTTCCAGAAGCTGTGCGAGGGGGAAGGTTCTGACATTCCAGGGCTCCTGGAAACCGAGGGTGCCCAGCCTGCATCTTGGATGTAAAAGGAAGTTTGCCAGCCTCATCTAGGGTAGATGGTTCAGATGATGCCCTGCACATCAGTGGTCGCAGGTCAGCCATGGGAGACAGTGGTTAGAGAGTGAACTCTGGACTACCAGACCTGGGTTTGAATCCCATTTCTGCCACTTACTGACTGTGTGATTGTTTTGGTTATCTATGGCTGAGTAATAAACACTGCAAAACCTGTGGCTCAGAATAACAAGTATTTACTCAAGATTTTACAATGTGTACAGGGCTCAGTGGAGATGGCTTGACTTTGCCCTATGTCTCATGAGTTGGGTTGTCTTAATGGGGGAAAGAAGATCCTTTTCTAAGATAGTTTCGCATCAGTTCAGAGCTCAGCTGGGGCAGTCAGCCAAGAGCCTTGACTCTTCCAAATGGGCCTCTCCACCTGACTGCTTGGGCTTCCCCACATCATGGAGGCTGAGTTCCAAAAGGGAGGAAGCCAAAGCTCCTAAGCCTTCTTAATGCCTGTGTTTGGAGGTCCCAGCACATCATCTCCTCTTCATTCTATTGGTCAAGCAGTTCAAGAGGAGATATAAGCTCCATCCCTCTTTTTTTTTTTTTTTTTTTTTTGTGGTACGCAGGCCTCTCACTGCTGTGGCCTCTCCCGTTGCGGAGCACAGGCTCCGGACGCACAGGCTCAGCGGCCATGGCTCACGGGCCCAGCCGCTCCGCGGCATGTGGGATCCTCGCGGACCGGGGCACGAACCCACGTCCCCTGCATCGGCAGGCGGACTCTCAACCACTGCGCCACCAGGGAAGCCCCCTCAGCTCCATCTCTTAAGGGGAGAAGTACCTGCCGTGCACATGAAGGTGTGAAGCTGTTTGTGGCCATCTTTGGATACGAGCTACCACAGTGAGCTTGAGCAAGTTATTTAATCTCCTCAAGTCTCATTTTCCCCCTCTGTAAACTGGAGATAATAATATCTATCTCATTTGGTTATTGACAGGATTATATAAGCTCTCATTTGAGTGCACAATAGTCGGAAGAATGTATAAGTAGGCCATGGCTCAAAAGAATTCAATGTTAATATTAGACAATCCTGTGCACACGTTACACCAGAAGACGGTGGAAAACTTTTCCCACCGTTAGTCCTTTTGGCATCTGCCTCTGACGTCTCCTGTCTCTGGTCTCTGGCCTCTAGGGTCCTCACCGGAGATCCCCCCAAGCCTTCCTCCCCTTCTCCTGGACATGCGGCAAAGTGCCTGGGGATCTGGGCTTCACTCCTGGAAGGTCTTTTCCTGGTGCCACTTGGTGTGGGGTGGGGGAGTTTAGGCCATCAGTTTCCCTAGGTTGGGACACATCCTGTGGAACGATGCTAACATTGCCCACCCCTCCCAACCCAAAACCCCTCCCCATGGGCTCCCACTAACTGAGAGGGATTTATTGTTGTAAAACTATAACCGACCTCCTGGGGGCCTCCACAGGTCTTCTCTTCATGGTCAAGTTAGCTGGGGAGGGAGAGAATGAAGCCAGAGAAGAGAAAGAAATGGTGAGTCCAGGCTTGGAAGAGGACAGACCACCCCCTACCCCAGCCTCTGCCTAGGCAGCCCTGGCAGTTCATTAGTGCACCGAGGCTCCGTTCTGCAGGGCCGAGGCTGTGTCATTTCTGTAGGAAGCAGGGAGCACAGCTGACCCATCCTGGGGCATCATCAGGCCTCTCTGGATCCAGGCGGTTAGAAGCTGTTGGCAGCAATCTGATGGAACACCAAATGGTTTGAGAAATGGGGCATCTCTAATCAGTCTGGGAAGCAAAATTCCTTGTGTCCCATTTCAAAAGAGATGGGAAAACCTGATTCTCTAGGTGTTCAGAAATGCCCTGTTCCTGGGAGGCAGGGCAGGCCTGGGCTGTGGTGACTGGAGACCTTACAATGTGGTGTTGGAGGGGTGAGATGCATTCTGTTTCAGGAGAGCCCCCATCCCCCAGGTGTCACGGAGGACATCTCAGCCCCTAACCACCCAGGCTGCACCCAGCTCCTTGGCCTGCAGTGCGGATGGAGCCCCAGCACCCACCCAGGTCATTTCTCCCCTCGGGGAACCTGTCACCGCAGAGCTGCCCCACACAGCCTGCCCAGTTGGCTCCAGAGACCCCCGTAGGGCCTGAGCTCCCCATTCTGGCCACCGTTACCCAGGAGACGGCTGTCACCAAGGCTCCAGGGCCGGGCTTTGCTGAGCAGAGCTTGTGCCTCTGAGACCAGGAACATTTCCAGTTGGGTCGCCTCCAGCTGGATTTGTGCTCTTGTCTGTCATTGCTGGTAATGCAACTCGCATTGACCAGAACTGGGACAAGCTCTGGGTGGAAAAAACAGTATTTCAGTGACTTGCACCAAGTCTTGGGCTCCAGGGGCCTCCTTGGGCAGTCCTGAGCCTGGGGGATTCTATGCCCTGGCTCAGGAGGGACGTCTTCCACCAGTTTTGTGAGGCAGCCACGTGGCCGCCCCTCCTCGGGACAAGTGGGCATCCAGCAAGTAAGAACACCCCACACCGTTGCCCGCGGGGGGTCGAGAGGAAACCCTCACAGCATCCAATCCTGCCTCTGCACAGAGAGGGTGTCGTCCCAGTTTTCCAAGCTGTTAAGAGAAGGCCTTTTGCACATCATTCAGCTCACCCGGGCTGCAGGCTGGGCTGGAACCAAAAAGGCGCTGAGTGAGGAGATGATGTCAGTCATTCACTCAATAAATGGCTCTGAGCCTTCCTGTGTGCTGGGTCCTGTCCAGGGAATGGGAACAGAGATAAGCAGGACACAGCCTTGCCCTCTGGGAGCTCACAGACCTCATAGCCAGCCTCTCGGCCTGGGTAGACCTGCTATCTAGACGAAGATACGAAACACAGGCTTTCGGAGCATGGTTGAGAGCCTGCAGTGTGGCAGGCGCTGGGCATGGGATTGTGAACAAGAAACAGGCCCTGCCCTCTTAGATCCCGAGGTCTGGTAGGAAAGAGCAAACCGGAAGTTATCGGGCATTGTGCTAAGTGTTATGATGGGGAAGTCCAGGGTATCATGAGGGATGGCGGTGTGGCCCAAACAAGCAAAGCAGGGGACCTATGTGTTGGATTCATATTAAATGTTATCCTCTGTCCTCAAGACCAGATGTTTTCACAGTTTTGTGATATTTACTTGTTTCACTTTCCTTTTTGACCTTGACCGAGTTCCCATCAGACAGACGCCTCAGCCATTCCTGCACAAGGAGATGGTGATCAGACCCCACAGACAGCCACCAAAGGCCACCCTCACACACTCACCCACCCTCAAGGCCGAGGGATGGGACACCGCTCCTTGGATTCCATGACCTCTGGCTCCTACTGAGAAAGGAGGGCTGGAGTTTGACAGGGACACAGTGAGATGAGCAGAGTCCTGCGCGGTGGGGACTTGAGACCACATCCTTCCCCCTCCTTCAACCCACAGCCGGGGCTGGGCAGAGCCTGGTTCTTCTAGGATGTTCAGCCTCCCATCTGCTTGCCGCCCCTCCAGGTCCTTTGGCAAAATTTCAAACCTCACTATTTAACTCTGGATTCCCACATCACCAACCCAAATGCTCTGTTCAAACCTCTCCATTACACGTGAGATGACGAGGGTCCTGGGGCTTATGACTCCTTCAAGCTTAATTAAATTCAAGCTTAATTAAATATCTGCTGAGCAAGCTTTCCAGACTTCTCTGGATTCCCCTGAGAGGAGCTCATCCTGCCTTTTCTTTTGGGGGCTGCTAAGGCCTGTCCCTTGGTTCTTGCGAGAAACAGCTGACCTTCCCATGACCCAGTGACCGTTCCAGCCCTGGTTGTCTCTCTGTGCAAATGCCAGTTGGCCCTGGTCTCAGCTTCAGTAGAGGCAGGAGACCAGACAGTGTGGAGGCAGACAGTGGTCATTCAAGTTTTATCTCACTGCACACTCTCAAGTCCCCTCTGGATCCGACACCTCTTGGGCCACTTTGGACCCTCTCGCTTATCTGTGGGTGACTGGCCACCAGCCCCAGCCATTGCTGAGATCACCACCTCTGTGTGGACTCGGACCCCCTCAACTGAGCAGCCTCTGGCCTCGGGTGCACGCTGTACATTTCCTGCCTCTCGGGCTGCCCTGGGCATGAGTGTGTGAGACGCTGCATCTACCCATGAGCAACTGGAAAGCCCAGCAAGTCACACCCTACATGTGAACCAACGAGAAAGGGGAGACTGTGGACAAATTCTCTCCCTTCTCTTCTGCAGGACTGTGCTGAGAAACAGTTATTTAGACAGATTCTCAGAAGATGGTCCTGGGGGACTGAGCAACCAGTTGCATTTGTTACCAAGCTGCGCTCAGCTGCATAATACACTCTGGAACTGGCTCCCTCTCCGTCCCAGACGCACTCCCTTTCACTCTCCTGCTCTCTGAGTTCACCCTCCCTAACAAAAGAGTGGCACTGAGGCTTTGCTTCTTGCTCTGCTTTCCAAGGAACCCAAACCAGGCCGCCTCAATTTCCTTTCTGGAGCACCTCTTCCACTCTGCGGGATCCTCCTGGTGCCACAATCAGCATCCCCACTATCCCCTCTGAGACGGGCATGTGGCCATCTAGCTGGTCAGCACCTCACCTTCTGGCCACAGAAACTGGCTCAGGAACAGCCATGGGACCCACCTGAGTTTTCCCTGGGAATTAACATGGACACTGGGGGCCTCATACACCCATAAGGTCATTGCCTTCCTTCTTCCCCACCAGTGGTGGATTCCGTCTCATCCACTCAAGACCCGGCTGGACTCCTGCTCCCTGGAGACTTTCTTCAACATCCTGGCCCAAAGAGATCTCAGCTGCTTCACTCGCTAACACCCAGGATCCCCATCACAGTTGCCTCCCAGCCCCCTTGCTACCATCCTCAGGCCTTGCTCTTCTAGCCAATTGTTTGAAGCTGTTACTGTTATGTAGGCACTTACTCGTGTACCTGTCTCTGCTCGGCATGGGGTTCTGCCAGCAACCCGTGTGGATTCATTGGCCAAAATGCAGCAGGTGGGCATTCCGCATAGAAAGAGGCCAGGCTGTTGAACATAAGGTGACCAAATCGTCCAGGTTTGCCCAAGATTTTGCCAGCTTTCCCACTGACTGTCCCATGTCCCGGGAAACCTGCAGTGCTGAGCAAACTGGCACCGTTGGTCACCCTGTGCCTCGTTCCAAAGCGAGGGGTGCAGCCTGAACAGATTCAGCCCAGACACCATTCACGTATTCATCTAACACAATGTGTTGAGCTCCGACTATGTGTCAGTCGTTCTTCTAAGTGTGTTTACTGGGGGTGAACAAGACCTGGTCCCTGCCCTCAAGAGCTTGTAGCTCAGAGCAGAGGTCAGGAAATCTTTTCCGCAAAGGGTCAGATCAGAAATACTTTCGGCTTTGCACACGCCATAGTCTCCGTCATATCTACCCAACTCTGCCATTATAGCTACAAACAGTTAAATTGGGCGTGACTGTGTTCCAATAAGACTTCGCAGGCGGCAGCTCCAGGCGTAGAGACACACAGAGCCTCAGGATGCCTGTCGGGGCCCTGCTGCTGGCTTGAGCCGCCACCGTAGGCCGCCACGTCGTGCATTGTGTGGTCCCACGGTCGCCACCATGGTCAGCTGGACCTGTTGGTGAACACCTGACCATCCTGAGGCTGCCAGTGGTTGATATAGGGGGACTGGTCAGCAGAGACCATGGCCGCTGGCTGGAACAGTGGTGGCAGGAGACAGAGCTGAAAGGCTGGAGGGGAGAGCAGAGTCAGGAGACCTTCTGGGGCCTCCAGCCCTCCAAGCACTGAGCCATGGCCCCAGGGGGCCCAGCCCAGGGAGAGCTTGCTTTGGGCCCACAATGGAGCTGAGTCCTGTTGCCTTTATTTCCATGGGCATCCTTACAATGAAACAGCTTCCTCCTCCTTTCCTTTCTCTCTTGTTTAACGACTCAGTGATTTGTAGTAAAATTATAAAGCGTGTGACTATCATCCTCATGCAGTCTCTATAATAAATCTGTTTTTCCTTTTTTTTTCTTTCTTTTTTTTTTTTTTTTTTTTTTTTTCAAAGTATCAGAAGCATTTTAAAAAATCTGTCCTGATTCTGCTGATTTTTTTTTTTTTTTTTTTTTTTTTTTGCGGTACGCAGGCCTCTCACCGTTGTGGCCCCTCCCGTTGCGGAGCACAGGCTCCGGACACGTAGGCCCAGTGGCCATGGCTCACGGGCCCAGCCGCTCTGCGGCATGTGGGATCTTCCCGGACTGGGGCACAAACCCGTGTCCCCTGCATCGGCAGGCGGACTCTCAACCACTGCGCCACCAGGGAAGCCCTAAATCTGTTTTTCTTGAAGGGATATGAGCGAGTTCCCTACAATCAACAACCCTTATGCACCCCAGATCCATGTGAAGCCAGAGCACCGTGGGGACACAGAGGAAGGGCCTAATCTAGGCTTGGGGGTCGGGGAAGTCTTCACAGAGACATGCGCGTCTAAAGCCAGGACCAGAGGGCAGTACGAGTACCCCAGAGATGTGGGGGAGGGGGAGAGTCCCATCACTTCTTTGACCTTCAGCTGGCAACATCTGGACCAGGTGGCAACATCTGGACCAGGTGCCCCCTACCGCAGGCACGGGGTAGACAGAACCCTCCATCAGCCTCTGCTAACCTGCCCCCACCGAAGTCGGAGCAGCTCCCCTGCACACACACCCCCCCCACACTCTGCTGTGGAGACCACCCTGGTTTCAGTGGACGGAGCCTCCCCACTGCCCCCTGGGGGCCTTGACCTCCTCATCTTCATGGAAGGGAAGAATCTGCACCGTCCCCGGGTGCAGTCGATGGGCGCTGTGCTGCCTGCACCACCCCAGAGAGCTTTCGTCCAAAACACCCTAACCCATTGTTTCCCAAGGAATTAGGTGAGATTATACCCCTGTGGCTCTGAGACTGGTGGGAGTGTCTGACGATACACGACTCCCTTCCCGGTCCCATCAGAGAGAATCCCCAAGTCCCACCTGCACGCCAGAGGCCCTGCTCTCCCCTCTCCCCACAGCCAGCCTTCCTCATCCTGGAGCAGGAAACATTTCCTGCCAGGAGGCTTCTCTGTTGCCTGTGAGAGACACACCAGATCCAGCTCCCCAAGTAAACAGGAGCAGCTGGAAGTCGCACATGAGATGCCCAGCAGCCCCGGAGCTCAGGCCCTCTCTGCAGGTGCCTCCATCCCCCTGGGCCTCCCGTGGCCTCCCTCCCCCGAGAGAGGACTGATGGCAGCTTGGTGCAGGGGTCCCCAGCCTTGGGGCCTGGGGTCACTCCGCTGTGGCAGGGATGGGGGACGTTAGGCCTGACATTGTCTCCGGGGATATGCCACACCTATCTGCTTCCATGTCCCATTAGAAGAGTCTGGATTCGCTCCACCTACCCAGGCCTGGGCTTCTCCAGGAACCGGGGGCACACGCCATATTTGCCCAAACCTAGGGCAAGCCTGGGTATGAGGCATCTCCCACTTGACCATTAAGAAGATGCGTATGCAAAAGAAATCGTTTTCTCAAATGAGAAGATCCAATTTGAATATACAGACTATTAGGGGGGGTGTGCCTTTGTTTAAATGTCTCAGGGAGTAGTTCAGGTGTGCGTTTTTAAAGACATATTTTAATTTCATAAAAGGTCACTAGTACATTAATTTGAAAATGTTGCTCCTTTCCGCTTTCACATTTTATGGAACATTTTTATCTCAACTTTTCACTAGCCTCTTGGGTGTCTGTGTCCTCACCATCCCTTGGGCCAAGTTAAGCCACCAGGGGCTTCCGAAGCCCATGACCTCCACTCGAGGCTCAGTTACTCAGATTCAGCACTTTTTGAATCCCTGTGTGACACAATCACTGGCCATTTCATCCCAAGCCATAAGTGCCCCTTCCTGTAATGTTGGAGGCTTAGAGTTTTTATTTAACCTTAAGATAAATGTGACCTTATTCATAACTGGTGATGTGAGACATCCCAGGCACCCAGGCATTATCATCACTTCTACGAGGGTGGCTGAGGCTCTTTGTGCCCGGTTGGGGATGAGGGCTTGGGTGGGGGAGGAACCCTGGCTCTGTGTTACCTCCAGCAGGTGCTATGGGGCCTAGGATTCAGGTGGAGTGGAGCCTCCAATTGCCTCCTGGTTTGAAGTGAGGGCTGGGACAATGGTGATGGCTGCAGCTGTCAATCAGCAGGTATTTATCGGCTCCGTTGTGCGCCCAGCCTGTGCCAGGCCCGTGAGGCAGAGAAGGGATGAGAGCCCTCGCTGGGAGAGACAATTAAGAAGGACCGTTTCTATTTAGAGCTCCGTGCCCAGCGCACCGCGTAGTGGAGGGCCAAATCAGGCGGAACAGACCAGGAGAGACGAAGTCGGCTCTCCACCATATGCTGACTGGGGGAGGCTGGAGGGCGGGCTGCGCCTACCTGGGGAGCAGACTGGTCACTCTGTGACAGCTCAGGGTGTTTGAAGAGCCCCGAGAGGATCTCAGAGAGGGGAGGGAGGGCCAGGCACAGAGACCCAGAGTGCTGTCGTGGAAAGAGCCCGCACCTGGGAATCGGAGAGCTGCCGCCACTCATACCTCCATTCACATCTGTTTCCATATCTGTAAAACAGTTCCCTTCCAAAGCAAGGTCCTGTTCATATCTACTTCTAGTTACAAGTCCTCTGTTTTATAGGGTCACCCTTACTTTTTTTTTTCTTTTAAGATTTTTGTTTTGATGTGGACCATTTTTAAAGTCTTTACTGAATTTGTTACAATATTACTTCTATTTTATGTTTTGGTTTTTTGGCTGTGAGGCATGTGGGATCTTAGCTCCCTGACCAGGGATCGAACCCACACCCCCTGCATTGGAAGGCAAAGTCTTAATCACTGGACCGCCAGGGAAGTCCAGGGATCCCCCTTACTTTAATCTCCAAACAGAAAGACTTGTGATTTCATCCCACATTCAGTGGGAACCCTGGCGTCCCCACAATAGTCTTAGGAGTCCCAGGGGAAAAGGTCCTCGGTCCTACAAGTCTGTATATCTGACCCACGTGGAACACCTCTCCAATCCCCTTCTCCCATAAAGGACGACTGACATAGGCTATTGAGTGCAGGATACTCTATGGAAGCCCAGGGCTAGTGGATTATAACGTACAGAAACTTAAAACGTACCCAAGCCCCTTTCTCTGCCCAAGGATTTCCCATTGGCCTGTGCCGCCCCCTCCCTAGGAGCACTGATGCCAGATGCTCCACAGCCTCGGGAAGTCTTGGCGGTACCTCACCCATGCAGGCTGTTTGTGTAATTTCAGAAGCATAGCAAGTATTTCTACAAGTGTTTCCCCTTTGCTCTCTTGATTTCTTCTTTGAGTTATAGCTTTGTCCCGGTTTCATTGTAAATATCCCAACAAAGAAGAATTCATGTGGCCAAGCAGTTAAACGAGGAGTAACGACTGATGATGAGAAGCAGATGGCCTGGTAGGATGGGGAGAGCTGTAGCAGGGAGGGGGCGCTGGAGGAGTTGGGAACCTGAATTCTCAAGCTCACCAAAGGCTGTATCTGCTGGCGTGATCGGAGATGCTTTATGGGGTGACGATAAGGTGTCCGCGAGAACTTTCATGTAAGGTTAGGTAAGGTCATCCTCTGAGAATGGAACTTATTACAGCAACACATGGGAGGAACAGTAATAATTAAAATATCATATATAATAATATGATGATAATGTAACAGGTATAACCTGCTTCACCAACTTAGATTACAAATATGTTCACCTTTCTTTTATTGCTCCAATTCATTGTTTCAGTCCCCGTGTGTCTTTGGGGCACGAAGAGAGTTGCCCCATATTATTCAAAAATCTCAGCGTCCAAGGGGAGGTCCGCTTTGTTTCTTCACACCAGGAGAATCAGGGTCCCAAGAGCCCACTGCTATGATTGCTCCTTGCTGTCACAAGGTGTCGCTATTGAAGCTCGCTCTCACAGACGATGCTGCTACCCTGGAGGGTGGGATGCCCTTCACGGACTAGGTGCAGGATTACAGCTCTTCTTAGTCTACTTTCCCACACTCAGCCATCACTGCCCAAAGCACGGCGCCTGGGGCGTGGAGGCTGGGTGGGAAGGGTAATTAGCATCAGCTACCTTCCACACCGGCCTCATCCCTCCTCCTGTGAAATGAGAACAGCACATCAGCCCAAATCCCCCTTCACTCAAGGTGATTTAATTGGAGGGCTTCTCTGCTCTTCCCTGCCACTGCTCCTCGGATCACCCTAGCTCACCTGAACAGGTGTGCCTGACTTTGCATCTCAGAGATCAGGGCTGGGATGTGGGTGTTTTTGTTTTCAGAGAGCCCCAGGGAGTCTCACCCATACCAGCAGGGGTGGGCTAGCTTCTGCTAAGCGCCACAGCTCACACCCCAAGAGGGAGATGCTGGCACCCTGGTGGCTCACATTTGCATAACCAAGGGGGTACACAGAACAGGGTAGAGGTTACCAGAGGTGAAAGAGGGTGAGAATTGTGTAAAGGGGATCAGCTGTATGGTGATGGATGGAAACTCCATTTTTTGTGGTGAGCACGCTGTAAGGTATATAGAAGTAGGAATATAATGTACACGTGAAACATATGATGATATAAAACAATGTTCCTTCAATAAAAAATAAATCTAAAACTAAAATAAAGAGGGTACACAAATGATCTTTCTCCAGAGGAAGAACGTCTGTTCCAGGTATCCCTATGTCTCTGCCTAAACCAGGAGCTCTTAACCTGGGAATCAGGAGTGAAATTCAGGGGCGGCGTCATGAACTGGTTGGGGAAAAGCATTATGTATTTATTTTCACTAATCACTGATCGAAACTAGCATTTCCTTCCTTTGTGCTTATAGGCATCACACCACAGTAGTACATACAGTGCCTGGGACTTTGTCACTAGTAGAAATCACGACTATTTTCAAATAGCACCACAATTGCTGTAGATATGTTAAAATGTTATTTCAGCTCAGCGCATCACTAATTCAAGATCATGATAAGTTATTGAACCTGTCACTAGACCTCCTTTATCCAAGGCCTCAATAAAGCACATATATTGCTATATCACAATTCTTAAATTCTGATCATTGTATTTCAGTATATTTGGTTTCCTTTACCATCCTATGTATTTTACTTCATGCATTTAAAACTATGATCCTGGGGAAAGTTCATAGGCTTCCCCAGACTGCAGGAGGAATCCATGACACGAAACTCATTAAGATCCATGGCCATACAGAGAGCAACTGGCCACTGTTTTATTTTTTAAAAAAGAAAAAGAACCTCACCACAGTTCTAAGAGCTAATATTTATGGAGCCCTTACCACATGCCAGACATTTTCTATGTGTTGTTGCATCATAGGTAGAGCTGTTATTTCCATTTAAAGCTGAGGCACTGGTGCACTGAATGACGTAACTTGGCCATGAGAACACAGCGGTCAGGGTAGGAGCCAGGAGTCAGCCTTGACCTTTTAACCCAGCACTGAGATTTCACCATTTTCAGTCAGGCTGCCTCCAAGGTCCCAGGGAGCTCGACCTGAGTGTAGCTCACCCTTGAGGGCTGAGGGCCGGGCCATAGCCAGCTCAGGCCAGGGGAGGGAGGTGGTCTCAGGGGGTCCAGTGTTCAGCCCACCTGGGGTGACCGTGACCTGCTCTCATCCTATAGGCACCAGGCAACCTTCAGTCCCCCAGGGTCACCCTGGCTCCCTGCCCCTTGCAGGCCTGGATAAACCTGACCAGAACCCCAGTGTCACGGGCTGAGGGGGACAGGGCCCTCCCCAGGACAGCCACGCACTCCAGGGCTCACATTGTTCCTCATCTTTCTTTTCCGTGCTGCCTCAGGCCATCAGCCACCACGACTTCCTTCCCTGGTTCCACAACGTTTGCTCATGCCAGGCACTGCAAGATTTTCACCATTTACTAGAGATCGGCCAGGTCACACATGCCCTCTGCCACCCTTCTGGTTCTTTCCTGCTTCCTGACACTCTCCCGTCTCCCTTCTTCCTTCCATCTTTTCTGAGGCAATAGATCCTGGCCCCTTTCTCTCTTGGGACAGTTCCTCCCATTTTCACCTCCAGGGACTTTCCCCAATACTTTCTTTTCTGAAGGGGAACTTCGGTAAATAACATTTTCTCAATCTAACTAATTACTAAACTGAGTCCTGTCTTAGTTCAGGCTGCTGTAACATAATACCATGGACTGGGCAGCTTAAACAACTAACAGACAGTTAGTTCTCACAGTTCTGGAGGCTGGAAGTCCAAGATCAGGGCGCCAGGATGGTTGGGGTCCAGTGAGAGCCGTCTTCCTTGTCCCGGACTGCTGACTTCTCACTGTGTCCTCACATGGTAGAAGGAGCAAGGGAGCTCTCTGGGGTACTAATACGGGCACTAATACAGGCACTAATACGGGCACCAATCCCATTCATGAGGGCTCCACCCTCATGACCTTATCACATCCCAAAGGGCCCACCTCCTAATACCATCACATTGCGGGGAGGGGGTGGGATTTCAACATATGAACTGGGGGCGGGGGGGACACAAACATTCAGTCCATAACAGTCCCCAAGTGTCCCAACCGAGGGAGGAGGGAGCCCTGAGTAGGTGACATGTTTGAACTTGGTCCTTGGAATTGAACAACACTCATTCACATCATTGATACCGTGGCTTTTTCAGCTGATCCTCTGTGCCATCCAGCTACCAGGAGCCACAGAGGCATCAGCTGGGCGCTGAGAAAGCCCACCCTGTAGCCCCAACCCCATCGGCCTGCCCACTCAGGATGGGGCTCTGCTCTGAACACACTCCGCACCCTCACAGAGTCCCAAAGGTACTTCAAGGCAAAGACCCCGGGGCCGGTTTCTCTAAAGATCCCGTACCTGTGTGCCTAGGTCTCCAGCTGCCTCAGCTCCCGGAGACTTTCTCTGTCTAGCTGTCCATTTTCCACTCCTTTCTGAGACAAGGCGACCCACTCTGCCCTCTGTTGTTTCCCACCCTGTCTCAGACTCAGCCACTTGCTTCCTGGGGCCAGCTATGCCTTCCCAGAGTGCAGCTGGGAGATCCAGCCAAGTGGCTTGAGCTGCCCACCAAGTGTCGTGCCCGCCTGCCTCTCGGTGGAGGTGAGCAGCCCGGGTCCCCCGTCCGGTGAGGACCTACTGCCCAGCTGCTCTCAGGTCCTCGGCGCAGGGGACCTCCTATCCAAGGTCACACATTCCCAGGCCCACATCTGAGACTGGGTCATGTGGTGTCTACAGGCCTGGAGTCCCATTCTAACTTGGGATGACTCTGAACGGACCTCACAGCTGCAGGGGTCTTGCGGGCATTGGCTGAGGCGCAGTTGGGCCTGCATCCCGGCTCAGCTTCTCCATCACTCCCACTGCTTCCGTCATCTCCCTTCACAGGCGTTGGTGCTGAGAACACTCCTTAACAAACCGCCCACACGCTGAGCTCCAACTCGGAGACAGCTTTTCAGGACACCCAACCAGCAGGGCAGGCACTTTGCGGATCCAGCCTGGGGTGGAAGCCAGGCCTTCGAGAGGAGAAAGTGGGGTTGGGAGGAGGTGTGGGTGATGGGGGGGCCTTTGGGTACCACTGGAGCCCCATGGTCTTGACCACTCAGATCACAGGCCTCAGGATGCCCCACATGTGCCCACAGGTTAGGGCAGCTGGTGTTGGGGTGCTTCTGTAGAGTCGCTCGGGGGACCTGCCCACCACGGTTGCTCCTCTTTTATCGTTTTACACATCAGACCACCGTGTCCTGCCATTCAAGCTGCCACTGAGATTTTTTTTGAAGTTTAGAAACCACATGCCACACCCAAGGCCTGCAGCCGGTTTGGGTTCGGAAATGGCCCTGTTCTCCGAGCCCGTGCTCACTGGCCTCTCAGAGGGGCTCGGAGCCCACTGTTCTGCCCTTCTTGTCCCACACAGGAGTGGACACACAGTGGCTGCTCAGGAAATATGATGCCAGTTGAACTGAATTGAAGCTGAAAGTGGTTCCATCCACAGATCACAGAGGGCACTTGCCCATCAGGACCACAAGGGCCAGGGAGAGCTGGTAAGAAGCCTCTTCTGGCGGGAATCCATATGGGCGCCGGCGTGGCAGGGAGCAGCGTGGGGTCACCATGGTGGAGCCGCAGCAGCTCTGGGTGCAGGACGCGGTGGACCCCTGGTGAAGAGTCTGGAGAGAGAGAACACCCGGAAGATTCAGGGCCTCAGGTTCCGGTGCAGCACCGGCTGTTGTGAGGACAGCCAGGCATCCGTGCAGCAAGCGCACCAGTGCGTTGAGCACTGCCATGCACCTCTGGCTCAAGCCCGGGCCCTGGGGACCAGCGAGTTGGAGACGTTCCAGGACCGCCTGGCCCAGTGCACTATGCATTGCAACAACAAAG
Source organism: Lipotes vexillifer (assembly GCF_000442215.2). Classification (NCBI taxonomy): domain Eukaryota; kingdom Metazoa; phylum Chordata; class Mammalia; order Artiodactyla; family Lipotidae; genus Lipotes; species Lipotes vexillifer. The sequence goes on from NW_006789568.1 coordinate 275,225, forward strand.
CCAAAGATTCAATGGATGCGGGGAGTAAAGAGCTTCAGGTGAAGCGGCAGCTGAAGAGTTGCGTCATCCAAGTGTGTGGATGACCGCATGGACCCCACCTCAGCCATGACCAAGAAGATGAAGGAGTCTCTCATCCAGTGGGAAATAGACGTCTGCTACTGGCCATCGGGGCTGAGGGCAGGAATCTATTTAAAAAGAGGAATGGGGGGCTTCCCTGGTGGCGCAGTGGTTGAGAGTCTGCCTTCTAATGCAGGGGACACGGGTTCTAGCCCTGGTCTGGGAAGATCCCACATGCCGCGGAGCAACTAGGCCCGTGAGCCACAACTACTGAGCCTGCGCGTCTGGAGCCTGTGCTCCGCAACGGGAGAGGCCACAACAGTGAGAGGCCCGCGCACCGCGAGGAAGAGTGGCCCCCGCTCGCCGCAACTAGAGAAAGCCCTACGCACAGAAACGAAGACCCAACACAGCAAAAATAAATAAATAAACAAACAAACAAACAAACAAAGAGGAGTGGGGATTTGGGTCTTTAAGGAAAATTTATGAATGAGGAAATTAAGGATGCCAGCAAGTTTCAGTCACTTGCCTCTGGACACTGGTTCCTCTGTGTTTCAATCCTAGAAAGTGAAATGGAAAACACTGGTGCTAAAATCTGGGTCAGAGATAGTACAGGAGAGTTTTTGTGAGCCTGAATTTCATGTGGCCAGGGCTTCTCCTGGCAATAGGCAATCTCCCTTGTACAAACCAGAGCCCTCCAAAGTACCAGCTTCTCTTAGTACACAGATAACCAACAGGCTGGCAGGTTCATCTGACCCACCTATGATGTGGTGGGGTGTGAGAAGAGGTGTTTCTGTTTGTTGCCAACCTCCTGTCTGCCAGAAGGGTCACCACTACATCTTCCACAAACTGTGATAAATCAAAATCCAGGAGGTCCTTAATTTAGAAGGGGAAAGGGGGCTTCTGGGATTTTGTTTTGCTTGGTTTTGTTTTATATGCAAGGGCATGAAGTTACTTAAGACGTAGAGTTGGGAGAGGTAGGTTGGATACAAATTTTGAAAGAGTCCATTTCTGGCCATCAAGATGTGCATGTCGGGCTTCCCTGGTGGCGCAGCGGTTGAGAGTCCGCCTGCCGATGCAGGGGATGCAGGTTCGTGCCCTGGTCTGGGAAGATCCCACATGCTGCGGAGCAGCTGGGCCCGTGAGCCATGGCCGCTGAGCCTGTGCGTCCGGAGCCTGTGCTCCACAACGGGAGAGGCCGCAACAGTGAGAGGCCCACATACCAAAAAGAAAAAAAAAAAAAAAAAAAGATGTGCATGTGCATTTCTTAAAATTCTCACACATGACATCTTCCAGCCTGGAGACCCTGTGAAAACTTAAGAAGCGATATCACACCGGTAGGGGAAGCAAGCCTTCCCTCTCACTGGCAGCCACGGAGGGCCCTGAGGCTGTCTGCAGCAGACTGACAAGACAATCTCGCAGTGACACTCACCCTTGAAGGCAAAGAGGATTTTGACTGTGCTGTATGCTGGTGTTCAGGAATGAAGAGTGAAAGAGGAACTGTTGGCTGCTTAATCAAGAGAGTTAGGAAGTCCTGGCTTTGGAAAAGCCTGGTTTTCAGAGAACAGAATAGAGTGAAAGTCTAAACCCAGCGTTACTTACTTTGCCCCCGAAATAACAGAGCTCTACTGAGACAGTCCCTTGGCAACACGAAGGTCAAGGGAGGAAAAAAAGTCAGCAGCTCAGGGGCGAGCTGTGACTCCTTTAGTGCAAAAGAAGGACTGCCCTCTGTTACCAAATACCACTTTTGCCCGGGCTTCTGTGACATGCGTTCTTCTTGCTCCAGGTCTAGCACCTTATAGTTTTGATAAGGACCTTGTTACTTGAAACGATAACATAGCCTGTCTGTTTGCCGTTTCAAGACTGTGATATATTTTCCTAGTGGTTTGGTTTTAAAAATAAACAGGATTCAATTTTTCTTCCCCCCTCCAAAAAAAAAAAAAAAAAAAAAAAAAGAAAGTCTCTTCCATTCCCTCTGCCTGAAAAGGAAGCCAGGTTTTTTTGTCCAGAGGTCAGGTAAAGAAAGCCCTGCAGGATTTTGTGAGTGGGGAGTACAGAGGAGTGTGGCCGGGCTTAGCGAGGTTAGAGCACCAGCTCCCCAAGCCTAGGAAGGTACAGGCTGTTATGGTTCCTGAGAAGAGCCAGGAGGAGACTCCGCCTCCCCATGGAGTGGCAGGATGGCCGAAGGGAGCCTCGGGCTTGAAGGGGAAAGACCACTTAACACCAAGTTCTCCGGGGCTGTGGGGATGAGCTTCATGCCCAAGTGTTTGAAGGGACTGTTAAGTGGACACCACAGCTGTGACCAGTGTGACCTGAGACTCAGCGGCTCCTGTAAATAGTGCAGCCACTGAGGGACCCCATCCCTAGGACTTGTACAGGTCCTGGGAGAGGGAGCGAGCCCCAGATGATGGAGCTGGAATATCCTACGGTAAAGCTTGATGAGTTCAGAGCAGGTGACATTCAATCTGAAGAAACAAAAGAAGCACAACACCCCTTTTGCTCCAGATCACAGAGTAAATCCACATGCAATGGACTGAATGGTGCCCCCCCCCAAATTTATATGTTGAAACTCTAACCCACAATGTGACTGCTTTGGAAATAGGGCCTTTAGGAGGTGTTTAAGGTAAAATGCGGTCATAAAAGTGAGACCCTGATCCGACAGGATTAGTGTCTTTATAAGAAGAGACACCAGAGCTCACGTGCACGTCCTCCTCCCTCCTTCCATCCCCACCACGTGAGGACACAGTAAGAAGGTGGCTGAGAGCTCTCATGAGAAACCACACACTGCTGGACCTTGGATGTAGACTTCAAGAACTGTGAGAAATAAATTTCTGTTGTTTAAGCCCCTCAGTCTGTGTTGTTTTGTTATGGCAGCCCTGCAGGTTATACACCATTCCCTCTCTAGGGATGGGTTTTGCAGCGTGCAAGAGTTTCCAGCTCCATTACATCCATTTTCATCCCTATTTTATCCATGTGGCTTAAATGTACCATGCTCTGAAGTCAAATTTTCTTAATACTCCAAGAACCATCAGTTTGCTCCCATCAGTGCAGATGTCCATTTTCTGCCAGGTTCCCCTCCGTAAGTACTCCTGGGTCTCCTGCCCCAGGGCATGCTGACAAGTCCCCCAAACGCCTGCTGGGTTTGCATTTACACGTGCTCCACTCTGCTGCACATGCTGGATTCCCATCAGTGAGAGCTGAACCCTGGCTCCCACTTTAAGTCTGTGCTGAAGACTGGAAAACGGGAAGAAAAGCTCAGCCAAGAGGCTTGTCTCTGCCATCAGAGGCGGCCCTCCCCAGAATCCAGGGGCAACAACACCTGGCACATCTTGGGGGGAGGTCTGCCCACCTGTCTGGTGCCAGTACTTTGGAAACTTCCTTGACCATCCCAGACCCTTGGCCATGAGGCCTCTCTGCCCTTCAGGGAAACCCCACCATCCCCTCCAAGAGCTGTGGTTTGGCCCTGGACCTCACCCAACGATTCCTGGGTCATTGGACGCCTCGTTCAGGCACTATCCATGAGGATCAGCTACTTGGATCCTCTGCATTGAGCCAGGTCAGGTCTGATAACTGCACACCTTTCCAAACCTCTCTGCAGCCTCCACTGGTCCTCACTCCTCCCCGAACCAGAAGCCACGCACACGTGTCTGTGCACTGTCGCCCACGATGTTCAGCCCTGAGGCCCCCTCAGAGAGGGGTCTCTGGCAGCGGAACACACTTCACAGAGATGTTTGTTTTACACAGACGCACACTGAGGTGCCTTTTGCGTGACTGTAGGTGCCCCTCGGAGCTTGAGGTCTCAACAGCCTCCCTCACAGGGTTACACTTGCTTAAGCGAGGCCCCCAGAACAAAGTCTGGCTGAGGCTTCCAGGTGAACTCAGGGCCCCTGCCCCCGCAGCAGAAGTAATGTCAGGCTTTGAAGTGACGGGAGACTTCAAAGCACCAACGGCCACATTTAGCTCCCGATCTAGCATCCTGTGGGCCCTCCTGCAGCGTCTTTGTGCAGAGGACACATCTCACAGGCTTGTGGCAGAGGGTGGGGCCTGAACTGGGGCAGAGGGGCGTCTGTTTGTCCTTCCACCCCAAGCTCCCGCGTCCACCTTGACCCGCCTGCCATACGCTCTCCCTCAAATGCCCACTCTCGGCTCTGAGTCCTGGGCTCACTTGAGAAGCTGGCTCTGGGTGGAAAAAAGCCAGAGGCAGCTGCAGTAGTAGTTTCAGGGGTTGTTCCCCCCCAAATATCTCTGTGGCACTTTTCTGTGGGTCTTCAAGTCCTCTCCCCCCTCTGCAGTGGGGTCTCACGGTGGCCCTGGAAGGTCACTGTGCACAGCACAGCCTACCCTCTAGGGTCGATGGAGGGTGGTCTTGTGTGGGTATCATCACCATCCCCACGTAGTTCCTACGTAGGGGCGTCCCTGCCCCTTTCTCGAGACTGTTCTGCACACTAGACGCTCCTCACACCCACACGGTTGCTCTTCTCAATTTCTCTCCTCACTGATCTCTCAACAGAATCCTTTTTAACCTCTGTTAGTCTCTACAGGTGCCCACCAGGTGTCAGCCATTTCAAGCATCTGTGCAATCACTGTTTATTTGTGGTAACAAGGCTGTTATCTCACTACAAATGTCATTAGTATCTTGTAGCAGCTACGTAGCATCCATACAGTGACTCTTAGCTTCATAGGGTCCCCAGAGAGAGACTCAGTAGGAATATAGTGGCAAATGCAGTTGGTGGACCAGCATTCTCCATGCAAATGCTCCCTGTGGGCCAATATTCCAAGGGAGCGTCAGTCCTTGCCCCTGAGGGGATGTGGCCCAGATGTGGGTGGCTTCTGGGTCAGCAGAAGATGGCTGTTGAATCAGCCTTCTCAGGCTGCCATAACAACATACCACAGACCTGTTGGCTTTCACAACAGTTCTGGTGGCTGGAAGTCCAAGATCAAGGTGCCAGCAGGGTTGATGTCTGCTGAGGGCTCTCTGCGTTACAGAGGGCTGTCTGCTCACCGTGTCCTCATGGAGCTCCCATTCCGTGCATGGGGCAGGAAGAAGCAAGCACTCTGGCGCCTCATCCTATGAGGGCACGAATCCTGTCATGAGGGCTCCACCCTCAGGACCTCATCTTAAGGAGATACTTAGGAAGATACTTAGGAAGAAACCTAAGTATCTTCCAAAGGTCCCATCCATAAATACCATCACATTGGGGGTTAGGGCTTCAACACATGGATTTGCGGGGAGACACAGTTCAGTCCACAGCAGCCATCAAGGAGCAAGGATGCCCCCAGTCATCCCTTGGCACCCAGGCCACAACGGGGCTGTGCGCAGGACTGTGGGGGACTCAGGAGAACGGGGTGGCCCAGGCCAGTGCCTGGCTGTTCACATTCTCCAGGAGCTCTGGATAGGTTAGTAGGATTCACGTGGGATGAGCCATGAAGGGAAACTCAGATATAACCTGGGAGAAACAGACTCACTCTGTGGGTGGTCAGAGAAGGAAGGGGTCATCAGTGGAGGACTTCTGGAGAACTGGCTCTGTGTCTTCAGCCTGTTAGTGGTCAACAGGTCTCCTGAGCTGGGCCATACAATGTGTGCACAGGAGTCAGGGCCTTTGGAGGCAGCTCCAGTGTCATGGTGGTGGTGGGACAAGATGGCGGGAGCAGGGTGGAGTGGACTCAGAGCTGGAGGGACCACAGCCTGTGGGGTCTGTGTGGCCCAGTTGCTGTCCCAGAGAACCAAGTACCCAAGTGGATGTGAGAGCTACATTTAGACCCTGTAGGGTCTGACTCCTGGCCACCTGGGACAGGCCCCAGCTGTGCTCCCGGGGCAGGCCAGAGGGTGGATCTCTGTGCTCCCAGACTCCATGTCCAGGTGGGTTCTTTGACATGGTCGCTTCATAGTTCCTTTGACCAAGATTATTGGGTCGCCTGACAAGGGCCCTCAGCAACCAGCTCTTCTCTGAAGTCAATAAGGGTAGAGCCCAAGACAAGGTTACTCAGCATCATAGGAATCTATTTATTTGGAAAATCAAGATTATTCAAATTAGTTTTCCAGTTAATTGTCCTAGTTTCACACATGTACATATACCCTGTGTATCTCAGATTTTTCCAGATTAAGAGTAGAAATAAGGCCAGACAATGTCCCTAAGCCTCCACTGGTTTTAGTAGTGAAAATTTCAGCCTCTTGCACAACTAAGTTCAGCTATCCCTAACTCACTGACTGCCACTTGCTGCAGGGTGGGCCCTGGATGCATCAGCCCACCAACCTTAACCCTGACCCTCTGCCCCTTCTGTGCCTGCTGGGCCTGACTGCAGATCTTGGGCCAGACTTAGCCCAGAGTGTGGACCCTCCTATAGAGCAGCCTAGCCTGCAGCTCTGGACCTGTGCCCACCCCCACAGACCCTGCTGGGTCCTCTGTGACATGCAATCCAGGATGGGTCCTCATGGGGAGAGAGAAGAGGCCCATCTCCTCCCCCCAGCGTGTTGGGATCAGTCAGCGGTTCCCAAGGCTCACCTCCACAGTTGTCACATCAACCCCAGTGTGCCACATCCTTCCAAGGACCTACACCTAATAGTTACGCAGCTTGTGAGTCTATACTCCCCTCCGGCCCTCTGTCACCTGGCTCGGCAGAGTCATGCTGCCCACAAGACTGTATGTTTGCAAACATCACTGGGGATGATGGGTCATCAGGGCCCCACCATCCCTTTCCTCTTTAGAAGCCTGTCTGGCCCTAAGCACACTGGTAAAGACAACTGCAGCATGAACCGCGCCACTCAGCTCCAATGGGCAGGCTCCCAGCTCCCAGTGCAAAGAGAGAAGTTGGAGGTGGGCGGTTCCTAACTCCACCCACCCATGGGCTCTGACCCCATCCAGCCCAGTGTCCTGCTGGATACATGTCTGGCTTGCTGAGACTAGCACGAGTCTGCCTCGGCCCAGGATGGCCATGGGACTGTGCAGCCTGTAGGCTGGCGGAGGAGTGCCCAGGGCTTGGAGCAGCTGGGCGGGACTCATCTCTGGGTCTGTGGAGCTCCTGACTCTGGCTGCCGGTTCACGGAGGCCCAGTCTGAGGGGCGGGAGCCTCTGGTCCTGGCCGTGATCACTGCTCTGCCCCCATTTCTACCCTTTCTTCCTCACCGTTCCCTCCAGCTCCACAGAGTGCCGCCTGACCACTGACCGCAGGGGAGCGGGGAGAGGGTGGGGCCTCTGCCCTTCTATGGCTCTCAATCAAACTGAGGATTCTCAGACAGGAAGCCGCTCTGCCCTCCATCCTTCCTGCTGGTGTCACACCCCAACCCCCAAACCCTCACAGAGCCCCAGCGCTTCAAGCCTGAGACTGTTACCCAACCTCACCTCCTCCTTCCTCAGGGCTTTATCTAAGTCGCCCTCGTTCCCCACACACAGCCACCCCTCCCTCCCGCCCCCCGCCCAGCGGTGGACGTCTCTTCTCCTGCAGGTATGAGGCGGTTGCTCCTCCTCCTATAGCCCCCCCCCCCCCCCCCCCCCCCCCCTACAGGTTAGGGCACGATAATGGTTTAGGGTTAGCGGACGTGTTAGGCCACGTGTTACTGTGAGCG
>NW_006789568.1:283018-294705 GCF_000442215.2 Lipotes vexillifer
CGCCACCCCGTTCACATTGTCTCATTTGTTACTTCTCATCCCACTCGCTCCGCCTTGCAAACCACCCCACGATTTACCCTGATCACCATTTCAGTCTCCGGAGGCTGAGTCAGTGGCAGGCTTTCAGCTGTCACCACTGCACCTTCTCTAGGGCATGAGAGAAGCCCAGTCCAAACTATGATTCAGTCGTTTACAGTTTCCAACGAGGAACTGCCAAGAGCCCTGTGTCGCCAGGATGGTTCCTCTATTCCTGGCTGTCTCACCTTCTCCCTCCTAGCCACCGGATGGGGACATCTGTGTGGATGGTGCCACCGTGGCCAGCTGCCCGGCCAGCACTCAGGTGGGCAAGGCAAACACCTTGCCCTCCTCTGGCTGAACCGAATCAAGCCTGATCCCTTCTCATCATTCTCAAGGAAACTAAACCTAATCAACAACATCGCAGCCTGTTCAAGAGAGCAAACTGGTCACGTCCAGGAATTTCCCACTCCCAGGCTTGTCTCTACTGCCTCTCCTGCCCCTGGGCCAGAGCTCAGACTCCACGCAGTGGACGCCCCAATGGCAATGCGGGAGGGGCCGTCCCATTCCGGCCCTTGGCCTGTCTCCTACCTTTCCCAGGTATATCCTGCCCCCTCGTGGCTCTCAGGTGTCACCAGCGCCTTTCCACTCTGTCCCCACTATTTTCACGAAGTGTCCACAGCATCACAAAGCCTGGTCCACACCAGCCCGCCTCAGTCCCTCTGCAGCTTTGTCCTGGGCACAGGAAGGTTTGGCTGGCCTTCCAGGCCTTTCCAAGGCCCATAGAAAACTCGGGGCTCTCTGCACATACTTGCTCTCCCCAGTCACCCATTCTGCTGGCATCTCTGTGAGGTCATGGGCCAACAGAGCTCCAGAAGAGACCAGAAAGTACAACTGCTCCACGCCGGGATCCCCAAACCAAAAAGGAGCTTGGTCCATCCCTCCCACTCCATCTCTCCTCCATGCCAACCCTCTTGATTCTCTCTCCTAACTCCTCTCTCTCTTCCTTTCCAGAATCTTCTAGCCTAACAGAAGGACAGAGGAGAGCTGGGAAACAGCCTTATTCAGATGGTCTCATTCTCTTTCTCAGTTCTGCCACCTCATGCTTTTTAGGCTTAGAAATCAAGAGTTCACCTGGGTCTTAGGTTCTTCAGAGCTCCCCAGACACTGAGTGGTTTATGTCAAGTTGTCTGGGTGCTGGGGAAAGGGTTTGGGGTCACAGTGAGCAAAGATGGCATTCAAGTGAGCATCAGAGGAATGGCACACCAGTAAATGTGCCATGTGTCAGCCCCCCATATCAGAGCCCTAGGAAGAGGTATCTGCTATGGAATTCAGACTGAGGTTCCCTTCCTCCAAGCACAGCTTTCTTCCCTTAGCCATGGTGGTCATGGTATTCTGGAGGACCAGCTGGACCCTGGAAGGCTGGCGGGCCATCATGTCCATGCGGAATTCTTTGATGACAAAGTAGTAGCAGAAAACATCCAGGCAGCAGTTGATGTTGGAGAAACACATGGACAGTTGCAGGAACAAGATGATGTTCTGCTTGGCTCTGCACTCCACGATGAAGCCATTCCTCACCAGGAACTGCAAGAGGAAACTCAGGTGGACTGGCAGAAAGGAGACCACAAAGACAGCCAGACTGGCCGCGATAGTCCAGATACAGGCCTTCTGCTGGACCCAGTCCTGGGTGTGGTCCCGACGGGCGACCAGAATGCAAATGCTCCTGGAGGAGCAGAAACCCATGATGCTCATGGGAAGAAGGAAGCCGAAGACCTCAAGAGGGAAAAAGACCTTGGCGCTCCAGGTGCCGTCAGACAGGTTGTGAAAGCACGTGAGGTTTTCCACGTTCCCGTGGAAGCTATAGATGGGGGTGCTCCCCACCCACACCAGGACCCAGATGGTGCAGCAGATCCCGAAGGTCTTCCTGGGGGACCGGAGGTGGCTGACCAGGAGCGGGTACCGGATGGCCAAGAATCTGTCCAGGCTGATGGAGCAGACAGTGAAGATGCTCCCATACATGCTGATGAAGTAAAGGCACTCCACTAGGGTACAGAAGGGAGGAAGGGGGGCCTGCACGTGAGTCAGGGCCATCTTGAATGGGAGAGAGAACACCAGCAGCAGGTCGAAGACTGCCAGGTTGATCATGTAGATGGAGGTGGCAGCGTAGCAGGGCCACCTCTTGTTCAGGAAGGAGCTGAAGCCTCGGATGGCGAGCAAGTTGAGGAGGAGACCGAGGAGGAAGGTAGGGGTGTGGACAGCCAGCTGCACGGTTTGCATCAGCACATCCACGTCATGGAAGGAGCAGTTCTCACTCTGGCTTCGCTGGCTCATGTTCCTTCCTACAATGTCAACAGTAGACGAGATGCAGGTCCTCTTACTCTCTAGAACTGATGGATTCAAACGACTTGGTCAAGAATCATAAACATGACCCCTTTCTCACACAGCAATCATCTATGCTCTTTGAATAACGATCAGAAAACACAGGAAGAAAAATTACCTCGAAATCTGTGGCCCAGATAGAACCACTGTTACTTTACGTATATGTGTGTGTATGTGTATATATATATATAGGTATATATATATAGGTATATATATATGGGTATATATATATGGGTATATATATATATATATATATAAAGTATATATATAATTCCTGACTCTGTACACACACACACGTGTGTGTGCCTTTATCTTTAATAAAAACAGAATTGTGCACAAGCAACTGTCGCTTTTTTTCCAATCAGAAGTCTTTCTGTTGAAAGTAGTAACAAGAACATAAGCCCTGACCCAAACTGGTTTCATCAAAGAGTGAATTTCACAGAACTGAAACATGAAAACTAGGGCAGGGCTGACTTGAGCTGTAGATTGTACAGCTTCAAATGCTGTTTTCAGCACCCAGCTCCTCTTTATATGTTACCCCTCTGCTCCACCCCACCCCCACCCCGAAGGCTGGACAGAGCTCACCCCACCCCCGAATGTAGGGCTGGTGTCAATCAGTGCATCACATTCCCCTGGACACTGTCATTGGTCCATTTATAGGTCCAGGGATGAACAATAGACCCAGAGGCAATGAAAAGCAATGAAACTCTTGCTTGGGTTTCTTGGAAGGGGGTTGGGGCTTTTTCTTTGGGATTTGGAGTTGGGAGGATAAAGTCTGAAGCTGCTAAAGCCTCTTGGTCTCCGAGGAGAAAACCAGACAGAAATTGGAGAAACATGGAAGAAAGAACATTCCCAGAGGGAATGAAGTAAGGGCTTGAGGTCTCCTCAAGGCAAAGAAAGGCCTTTGGACAGGTAGAAAATTAGAGCTGACCTCAGGGACAAGATGATCAAGGCTGCAGCTGTGGCTGCAGATGGAAGCTGGAAGCCAGCAGAGAGAGGGAAGTCACAAGCCCTTGGGAAGGAAGGAGCTGAGTACTTTTAAGACCCTATAGAGAATGCCATTCCGAAACCCCCTCTAACTGCTAGCAAAAAACAAAACAAAAAAACACATTTATCTCTTATCCATTGAGCACTATATATAGTAAATATGTAATATACATTATTTGATTTGGTGGCTTTCCAAAAATTCTACATTTTCCTATGTGCTAACTTTTCTTATAGGTTTATATCATGAGAGATCTAGGAAAATGTATTTACTCATATCCAAAGCTCTAGACTCCTGTGGTCTGGGTGAATGGCACCTCCTGAAGTTGTGCAGCATAAGCCCCAGGTGCAACTGCCCCAACACTAGGATGCCTGGAATAAATTAACTGCAAGCTGGCAGGCTGCCCCCTCCCAACAAAATATGCCGAACTATCCAACAAGAGTATCTCAAAAAATAGCTAGAATAGTTTGGAACCGACAAGATAAATTTCAAAAATGGTGAGAAGGGGCTTCCCCGGTGGCGCAGTGGTTGAGAGTCCGCCTGCCGATGCAGGGGACATGGGTTCATGCCCCGGTCCGGGAAGATCCCACATGCCGCGGAGTGGCTGGGCCTGTGAGTTATGGCCGCTGAGCCTGTGCGTCTGGAGCCTGTGCTCCACAACGGGAGAGGCCACAACAGTGAGAGGCCCACGTACCGCAAAAAAAAAACAAAAGAAAAATGGTGAGAACAGGCAAGAGCCCAATCCGATCCAACTGAAAGGTGTTGCAACACCGAAGAGGAAATCTCACTTGGCTCAGAGAAGTCACCTTCAACATCAGAAGCAGCAGAAAACCAAGAACCGCAAAGATAAGAACAAATACAAGCTTGTGCTTAAAGAGATTCGACAAGGCTGCAAAAAAAGGAACTTGGGCATCTGTTTTTGGCTGGCTCATGCTCAGGCAGACTCCATGGGTGAACCCAGTGCACATCGCTGATGATTCAAAGATTAGAACTGAAGTGGCCAAGAAAGAAATCGGTGATGCTCAAAGATAAATCCAAACTCAAGCCCACAACATGACTGAATTGAACAAACCGATGCAAAACAGAGAAAAATGGCCTGACGGAAAGCATCCATTCTAGGATGCTGGGATTCGTCTGAATTGATTGTACCAGGTATTTGTGTGGAAAAGAGACAATACTCAGCTATCAGCGTCCTTCAGCAGGACGATCCTAAAGGTCACTTTTGAATTGCTGAATTACTTCATTTTTTTAAAATATCTGTTTATTTGTTTAGTTACTTGGCTGTGCCGGGTCTTAGTTGCGGCGGGCTCTTAGTTGTGGCATGTGGGATCTAGTTCCCTGACCAGGGATCGAACCCAGGCCCCCTGCAATGGGAGTGAGGAGTCTTAACCACTGGACCACCAGGGAAGTCCGCTGAATGACTTCAAATGGGAGCTTTTCAAATGGTCATTTTTGAAGCTAGAAAAGCACTCTGTGGACTAGCAAAAAGAAATCAGGTTGAAAAAAATACTTCCAGCTAATGGTAGAGTGAGCAGAAACTCTAAAAAATTAATCCTCTGAATTCCCTCTGAAAGTTCAAAGAAACCATCTTTTAAACAATCTTTTTTACAAAAAGATCAGGAACTTCACTGGAATAAGATAAAAAGGCTTCAGGCTGCAGTAAGAGATAAAATACTCACTTTTTTCTCAAAGATGGGCTGCCAGTAAAAACCAATCTACTTGGTAGTAGGAGCCAGCAACCTCCCCACTCGTGACCCGTTGCCTGGGGCTGTTGATAGCTCCTGTTCCGGCCGACTCAGGGACCCACTGCAATCAACTGATCGCACTGTAAGGTGGGTGTGTGGGTGGGAGGCTGCGAAGCAGATGCTTAGACAATATTAGACATTTGACAAATTTACTAGGGGAAAGGCCTGTGAAGGATAAAGGGAAAGGGATAGGAGTGGACAGGGAGAGCCCTCAGACCACAGTGCAGCTCTGAGAATGATGGGCCAGGTCGACGGAGAGTCCCTAAGCCCAAGTTGCCCATTGGAGAAGTTCCGTGTCTAGCAGGAATCTCCCAGGACCAGTGCTTCCATGGAGCCCAGTCGTTAGCTAGAAGCAGTCCAACGTGAGCATGGCCCCAGCTGGGCTGTTAGTCACCAGGGCCCTGGTCCCGGCCTCATACTAGGAAGGAAATAGAATGAATGGGGAAAGGTCATGGGTCAAGCAAATCAGGTCTGTGAATAGACTGAAGGGCCTGAGAGGACCTTTGTTAACCACCAGCAGCTGGTGCCTGAGAGGTGGGGCTGCACTGAAATGAACAACAGAGATGAGAACTTGCTGGTGCCTGAGAGGAGCCACGTTTCACGCAAAATTTTTGGAAAGAAAACCACTCCCAGATGTCCCACTTACACCTTTAAATGTCATTAATGCAGAACCTTACAAACATCTGTGAACAAACCAACCCAGTTTCCTGGAAACCTCTCTGAAAAAATAATTAATACCAGAAAAGTTTTGAGGGAGAAAATTTGAGCAACAAGAATTCCATGCCCAATTGGGTGGCTGTTCAGGTGTGAAGATCATAGAAAGCCACACTCAGGTATGTGTGGCTTCCAGGAAAAAACTGCCTCCAAGAGGCAAAACTTTAGATCTCCAAGAGATACTAACCATAAAGGATGCAAACATCTTTGCATCCTTTATGCATCTTTCCAAGGAAAGCTTGGAGCTGAGCATTAAAAGCAGGAAACTGGAAAGAGAACGAAGCTATGATGAATATCTTTCTCTAGTTGTGGCGAGCAGGGGCTGCTCTTCGTTGCGGTGCGTGAGCTTCTCATTGCAGTGGCTTCTCTTGTTGCGGAGCACGGGCTCTAGGCGCACAGGCTTCAGTAGTTTTGGCACACAGCCTAAGCAGTTGTGATTTGCGGGCTCTAGAGTGCAGGCTCAGTAGCTGTGGCGCCTTTACCCCCTCCCCCTGCCAAAGAACCAGCTTTTAAATTTATTGATTCTGGTATCTTCCTCCTTTCTAATTCATTTATTTCTGCTTTTATCTTTATAAAAATTTTCATTATTTCTCGATTACTTGTCTGTTCTGTTTTGTCTAAATGCTCAAGTGGACAGTTTCATTCATTTATTTAGTTTCTTTATTTTTTAAAAAAAGTATTCAAGCTGTTAGAGATACGTGTTTATCTCTGAGGATAGTTCTGGCTGCATCTTGTGAATTTTTTGTTTAAAACAACCAATCCAGGGCTTCCCTGCTGGTGCAGTGGTTGAGAACCTGCCTGCCAATGCAGGGGACACGGGTTCGAGCCCTGGTCTGGGAAGATCCCACATGCTGCGGAGCAGCTAGGCCCGTGAGCCACAACTACTGAGCCTGCGCGTCTGGAGCTTGCGCCCCACAACAAGAGAGGCCGCCACAGTGAGAGGCCCACGCACCGCGATGAAGAGTGGTCCCCGCTCGCCACAACTAGAGAAAGCCCTCTCACAGAGATTAAGACCCAACACAGCCAAAAATAAATAAATACATTTTTTTAAAAATGTTTAACATCAAATAATATACTGGAGGAAAGGAAGTACAAGGTTAAATGATGTTCCTCCTCTACGAAGAATATTAAAAAATGTGTCATATCAAGACCCACAATAAATAAACAGGCAAAGGACACAAATCATTCCCATAAGATTTACTAAGAAATAAAATTTTTGCTTATATAATCAAAGAAGCTGGCAAGGGTTCTGTGAAACAGTCACCAATATACTGGTGAGTATACACATAAGTACCCAACCTTGAGACATTAATAACTTATATTACAAGCCCTAGAAATCTTATTAGTCTTTCATTCAGAGATTCTAAAAATTTACCTTAAGTAAATTATGCAAAAGAAGGAAAAAATATGTACAGAAATATGTTCACTTTAATATTTTTTTCTGATAGCAAAAAATACACACACGCATTTAAACGTCACCAAGAGCTTAATTTCACTACGGTAAATCTACTCAATGGAAAATTTTTGTCTGCCTATGTTATATTTATACTGACTACATTAAATAAGAAACCCACAAACTACAGAATTATACATTCAGAATGATTTCAAATATGATTTTTAAAACCCACGCAGAGGGAAAAAAACCTAGAAAAAGTTTCCAAATGCCAAACGTTGGTTGCATTCTAACAGTTAGATGGGGGGTGATTTTTAAATCTTTTATCTTTATCTCACTCTTTTGTGTGTGTGTGTATTTTTCTAATGATAATACGAAAACAATTGAAAAATTGTTTAATGCATTAAATGCTGGGGAAAAAGAAGAAAAATAAGAACAGCTTTTGACTTTCCCTTAAAAGAAGCAACATCTGGGTGTGTGCTTGAGGCAAGGTGGGAGCGGAAGGGAGGTTTACACAGAATTTAAAGGAATGCATTGAACTAACAGATGCTCAGCTGATGAGGCATAAATCTTGCCAGGTCAAAGATTTCAACATGGAGTGTCAGAGGGCCTTGGGAACAAAGCCTGAAGTGACAGAGAATTGGGCAAGTGAGGAAGTAGGTGCCACCTAAGCGACTGGAGAACAGCCACAAGAACCCGATACCCGATATAAAGCAAAGTTTCCTCTGTCCGCAGGTCAGCCGTCACATCATGAAAATTGTGCGTAAGGAGGAAAGAAGAATATGAAAGAGGCTCAAAATGCCAGATGAACATTGAGTGCCAGAGAGTGGGTGAAGGGGAGGGAAGACGTTTAAACACAAAGTTCAGAGAGCTATTAATAGAAACAAATGTAGACATTAAAATTTAACTATTTTCTAACGTGGGTATTTAGGTTAAATTGTCTTGTCTATTTTAAAGGGACAAAGGAAGAGAAAATTCACAGTAGACACCGAAAGTGAAAACAAAAACTGCAATGTCTCAATATAGAAAGCAGACGGGCAACCCCATGGAGGTTTGGACAAATGTAACAATTATAATAAAAATTATAATACTCCCTAACAATTATATTAACTATAATACTTCTTATCAAAGGGGGAAGCCGATAAAATATTAAAACTCAGTCATCTTGTGCCAATAAGAAACACACAAAAAAACAAAAAGGCATAGAGAGAGTAAAATGATAAGATAATCTATAGATTATCAGGCACACAGAATGCTAGGAAGGAAGGAAATATGACAAAGTAATTTTTTTTAGTGAAAAGAACTGAGAGAGTAACACAGAAACCCCACAAGGTAAATGTTATAATAAACAATTAATACATAAAATTTATGTTCCAATGAGCATAGCGAAGAAATCCATGATGGGAACAAGCAGAAATGCAAAACAAAGTAGAAATAGAAATATAATCGTACGTAGAGACCTTAATGCTCCCCTCTTAGAATATCACAGATCAAGTAGGCAGAGCTGTTTAGAGCCCAATGAATAAGGCAGAACTAGCAGATTAGTGAGGACTACGTCATAAATCAAGGGAATACACTCTCTTGGGGAGAGGACAAGTGTCTTTCAACAAATTCATCCCATTCCTGGGCCCAGCCAAGGACTCCAAGGCAAGGGCAATTCCACTCTTCTGTTCTCAGATCCATTTGCTGCAGCAAATAAGAAAACACAGCTATTTGCTGCAGCACCGTGATAGTAATAATATATAATAAGCATTTTTATGCATTCTCTTAAGCAGTCTCTTAAGTAATGTGTCAAAGATAAAATCAGAAGTACATTACTGAAATATTGGAAAGGAACAAATACTTATATATAAAACACAGATGCAGTCACCGCTGAAAGGAAAATAATTCCTAAGTAGTCCCGTAAACAGGAAGACAGTGAGAAACGAGGTGAACCCCGGCTACACTCGGAAAATCTAGAAGAGGAGCATGGCGGACCTGTGACAAGTGGCCCTTGCGCTGCTCTGATCACCCAGGTACCGGAGGCTGTCTGTCTGCAGGGGCTGCATGCGGAGGGACTGGGAACATAAAGGAAGGACTAGGGTTGTTCATAATCTATAAAAGAATAGACATATCAGCGTCTCCGAGGCTCAAGACAAGCTCCACTGTATGATTCAGGCGTTCCCCGTGGAGCTGAGACAGCCGGCCAGACCTGAGAGCACCAAGCCTTCCACGGAGCCCTGAGGTGCACTGTGCACATCTCTGCCCCAGCTCCACCGCCCCGAGAGCGCAAAGCCCAGCCCAGGCCAGTCCTGCAGACATTTCCTGACTTCCCGTTCTCCACCTCCACTCTTAAGAAAGATCTGGACTCCTCAGGGTTCTCCATGCTGCTTGTACCTTCCCTCCCAGCCTCTCCGAGGGTTCGAGGATAATCTAGTTGGATAACGGTATCCAAAGCTTGCTGTGTGCTAACTGGGGTGCGGAGGGGGAACAAGCACTTCCATCACTTACTGCTCTCCAGGGCCCCATGAGGAAGAAACTATTAATGCTTCCATTCCCCAGAGAGGTACACTGAGGCCAGGGAAGTTACACAGCTGGCAAGTGGCTGGCCTGGACTCCCAAGCATGGCTCTAGCCTGCCACGAGCACCTCACTCAGGGGCTGCAGGGTGATTCCTAGAGTTTGTAATCTTGGGCTCTTTGTGCTTTCCTGGCCAGATTCCAGGGCAGCAGGCAGCCAGGCCAGTGGAGGGTGGTGGCACGCAAACCGAGCTCCCAAGGGGAAGGCTCCTGCACTGCCTACAGTGAGGTTTCCCCACTCAGGCAAGATGCTGCAACCCTGAGTCAAATCAGGAGGAAGTTGAGGGTTCATAGAAAATGTCACCTGCAGTCAGGGACAAACCAGCCCTCGCTGCCACTGCCGCTGTCACGGAGGCTGCCAGGGCCTGCCACTACCCCTGCCGTCTGGGAAGGCCCACCGAATCAGGGCAGGTGTGGACAGAGCCCAGGACCCGAAGGCCCGGTTGACCTCAGGAAAGTCGCCCGCAGTCCCAGAGAGCAAGGTCAGGGTGTGGTTCTGTGTGTCAGGTTTTCTGAGCGGCCCAGGGGCTATTACCTGTAGGGGGTCCAGTGCAGCTGATGGAGTTGTGAGATGTCATTTCTCCTCCCAGCTTGGTCACCAGCCTGCTCTGGCGACAGTCACTTCCCTCTGGGGCTCAGCTTCCTCATCTGCAAAATGCGGGGTGGGTAGGACCAGATGCTCTTCAAGCAGCTCCACAGCAGCCTTGTCTGGCCAAGGGGCTCCTTCTCTTGGGTCAGGAGAGGGGCTCCGTGGGGGTCCCTCCTCTCTAAGTGCAGCTAGAATGCGGCCTGGGGTGGCGGGCATGTTGCCAGGAAGAGGCTCTAGGCTCTTGTGTCCTCTCAGAGGGTCTGCACACTCACTCAGCTTCCCAAAAAAAATGTCAAGAGGCACTGCCTGAGCCGAGGCGTGAGAAGCCTTTGGAAGAGGAGGAACCATCTCACGCAGCAGACGTTCTGAGCTTGGCATCACACAGGGACAGCCAGCATCTGAAAAGGGCTGTCACGGCTTCCAGCGCTTCTGGGCTTTAGAATTCAGAACTACTGCCCACAGAAAAGAAGGTGGTGCTGGACACCTTCATATTTCAGGACTTGTGGGTTGGGAAGGTCCAGCCTAGGAGACCTCAGCCCCTGCCTGCGTGTCATCAGGGACGGTCAGCAGGGCATGCCCGTCATGTTGCTCCTTGGTCCTAGCTTCTCTGCACCTGGCCTCCACAGGGATTTGGGTCAGCCTTGGGCTGCATCACTCCCAAGGGCCCTGTGAGCAGAGATTTCCCTGGGGCAGCCCATCTCCAGGGCAGGAAGAGCCAAGCCTCGCCCATGGGCCCCAGGTGGCTCTCAGCAAGGAACCCATGCAGATTCCAGACATTCAGAAAAGTCTGGGCTGAAATGCAGCCTGGCAGATTCCGCTCCCTGCCCAGGAGGGACTAGGAGATCCCACGAAAGACTGAGGCACGGGCTGTTTCTACAGGCCTGGCGGGCCGGGGCTTTCAGGCATCTACAGGAATAGAAACTCTCCAAAGTGGGTCGGGGTGATTTATCCCAGCAAACTCTGTCTCTGTATAAACAGTACCTTGTGTGTGACTGTGAGCGAGTCACCTGGCCCTCCAGAGCACGGGTTCCTCGTCATTCGGTGAAGAGCTTGACAGAACCCTTTAAGTTCTCACCGTCTCCGATCCAATCACACTCGTGCTTGTGCTATGGGTAGAACCAAGTTCACTCACTGCCCTGGGCCATGGAACCCAAGCCGGCCTGGGCTCAAGGCGGGGCACCGGGCAGTCCTTCCCCAAGCGAGGCCACCCCAAGGCCCTGGCCCAATCTAAGCCGAGGTGAGGCAGCCAGGCCAGGGCACCCTGGGTGAAGCTGCAGGAGGCCACGAGCCCGTAGGGAAAACAGCAGGGA
>NW_006789568.1:294735-296407 GCF_000442215.2 Lipotes vexillifer
GCAGGGAGGATGGGCAGGTGTCCAGGGCCTGCAGCGTGGGAGGTCCGGGAAGGGGTCAGCCTTGAGGGGACCGCAGAGAAGGACTCACAGCTCAGGCCCTCCTCAAAGGGAGCCTTACCCACCTCCCATTCTGGCTATCTTTTTTTGTTGTTGTTAATGAATATTTCTGTGTTTTATTACTGTTGCTTTTTATTTGAAATTTGAAACGCAAACACGTGATTCAAATACACATGTAAACACACAGTAAAATGTCTGTGCCAAGCACCCACCTACCCTCAGGGTGCCGCTGATTGCAGCTTCTTTCACAGTTTCTATACAAGCATGAACACATATGTGGGTCCTTATTTTCTCCCTTTTAATGCAAACACAAGTCATCTTCCACCTCCCTTTCTTGAAGACCTTTGCTAACGACCCTCATCAAGGGAGTGGACCCCTGGCAGGGGAACGTGTGGCTCAGGGAGGCTCAGAGTGCGCTGGCTCATTAGGGGCGGACCAGGCAGGGACTTGCCCAGGGCCAACCCCTGGCTCCAGCTTCTCCATCCAGCTCCATCCAGAGTTGCCCACCACTGTGGGGGAGGGAGGCGGGTGTGTGTGTGTGCATTGCAGGCTGTAAGTGCTGGGTCACAGTCATGTAGGATGCCTCCCAACTCCGCCCAGGGGAGCTACTCAGGGAACAGGGCGAGGGACAAGGTGGGGAAGGAGGATTCTAGAGGCACAGAGAACAGCCAAGGGCAGTCACGAGGAGGGAGGAGTGTGGCGTTTGGGGGGATCCGGGGGTTTCTCTGCAGAGTCGTAGGGCTGCAGGGCTGACCAGACAGCAGCAGGGGCAGGGGTGCTCAGGGGCCCCAGGGAATGTATGCACTGGATCAGAATGTCATACAGGAAGCTGTCCAATAAAACGGAATGCTCTGACATAGTCCAGAGCTTTTCTTCTCACACCCAGCCAAATCAGGACCAGCTACCGTGGGCTGGGGCAGTTCAAGAATTGGACACAGGACAGACCCACTCGGGGGGCAGGGTCAGTGTGGGGTGAGGGCAACAGCAGTAACAGGAAGGAATCAGGAAGGGAAGGGGGTGTCGGGTGGTTTGAGGGAAGGGTCATTGTCATCAGAGGCAGCCTGATTCTGGCGAGAGCCTCAGGCGGGCCGGGCTCAGTAACAGCTTCCCATGCAGACCGCTTCCCATGCAGCCGCTTTGTAAATCTGGCTCGTTGCCTAACTTCTGTAAATTGGGGGTCATACATTCATTCAATCAACAAACTCCTTACCAGGCAGTGGTGGTCAAGACGGACAGCAGGACCTGCCTGCATTTAGGAGTCGGCATGACCGCAGGGGTCAGAGCACCAGCAAGTGCCTGGTACTTCAGGATGCTGAGACCCCTTGGCCCCCATCGACGTTATGTCTGCCTCAAGGGTCTCTTAGTAGAAAAGGAAAGCAGCAACGTGGAGAATGAAACCTTCCTGATAGAAGGGGATGGGGTCCCAGACATGAGGCAGCCTGGACAGAGAGGGGAGGGCAGGAGAAACTGAGGACGGAAAGGCAGGGAGGCACCCTCAGCGCCACACCTCCAGGCTCTGCCACAGATCTGTCCCTAAGCTCAACCTATGCATTTAGCATGCCTAACTCAGTCCACTGGAGCACAAATGAGGCCCTTTCCGGGGGGGGGGGGGGGG
>NW_006789568.1:296418-300017 GCF_000442215.2 Lipotes vexillifer
GGGGGGGGGGGGGGGGGGGTCTGAACCAAGTCCCTGAGGACCACCCCACCAGGCCCCCTAGCTGTTGTTAAATCAGCTGAACCCTAATAGCACCCACAGAGACCGACAGCATCCAGCCTCCCTGAAAGTGGGTACGTGGGTAGCTGACAGCATCAAGGTCTAGACGCTTACTAGCAAGTAGAACCTACTAGGGCACAGCAGCCCTTTAGGATTCACCCATTCCCCTCCCACACGCCCCTTCCGGCTCTCACTAGAAATGCAGTGCGAGGTTAAGGCAGAAAGTTCTGGGTGCTCAGATACCTGGGTGTGGGCTTTCCCTTCGGGTCCTGTCATGACTCTGGCCATTTCTTCAGAGCTCCCTGCCCCCCACAATTGTCCTCCCTGTTGCTGCTTTTGGCCCTAATGCGATCTGGAGTCCCCCGAGGGTGCAGGATTCAGACAAGGTGGACTCCAAGGCAGACGCCGAAATTCCGCAGCGTCAGAGGGGCCCTTCACCACGAAGGGTATAAAGACCACAGGGTTCTAGAAAAGATCCAAAGCTTCCCCTCCAGCAAGGGAGGAAGGGGTCTGTGATTTACGTAAGCAGGGCCAGCACTTCGAGGAAGCATCTGAATGTTGAGGCCTCCAAGTTACCACCCCTGGCTTTCTTGTCCAGGTTCTCCAAGGCCCCTCGGGGGTCTGGCCCTCAAGGCGGAGAGTGTCCTGGGCTGAACCTTGGAGGGAGCTTCCTGGCCTTTCCGCCTCCAGCTTGGCATCCAGGGCCCCAGTCCCCCTCCTCCCTGGGCCCTGGGGGCTTCTCACCTCTGGCCTCCGGGGCTCCATGACACCTGCCAGAGGTCACAGCTCCCAGTTGCACTGTATGTTTCCCGGGGACATGATGGAGTGGGGGAATGGTGGACCCTTTTGGAATATTTTACCCTTCATACTTCCTGTTGCATAAAGTGCACTCTGTCCTTAGCCCACGTGTCCATTGGGAGAGTGTAATAATCTCTTTCACACTTTAGTTACTAAATGTCTGTCCTACTTATTTTTTGTGAGTGTTTTCTCCTCACTTCATTCCTTCCCAACCCTCCCCCACTGACACACATTTTTATCTTTGCTGCATGAAAATTGTCAATTGGGGTATAATGGTATGTCCTTTTGTTCCCATGAATTGTCTTGCAGTGATTAATAACGAGTACATCTTCAGCCCTCTACAGCTGGAGTCAGCATGGTGTTCATTTCCTTCCTGGAAGTCTTTTAATTCATTTTGATTAAAAAAATTTTTAATCCTGAGTTGGAGGATTAAAAAAGCTTCTCCAATACCGAGGGCCTAACAGGTCCCTCTAAGAGTGAAGCCGACCCTCCTATTTTCATACAAAAATGCTTTGTCCCCAGAGCCTCTTGCCCGCAGCTGTGGTGCCCTGCACATCTGCTCTTTATTGTCATCAAATCTCTTCCCAGTCACTCCCCGCTTGTAGCTCAGTCTCCATCCCTGGACACCCCCCACCCCCCACCCCAGGAGACCTCAGCAATGCCAGGACAGCATCATCCACCATTTACACAGGCAGTCCTGAGGATCAGTCCGTGGGATACGCCCTTATAAATAAAATCAGTTCATTCTCCAAACAAACTGTGAGGCGTATACTATCATTAGCCTCATTTACAGACGAGGAGACTGAGGTGCAGCAAGGTCGAGTCACGGGCCCACATGTGCGCCAGGAGCACAGCTGGACCTGGTCATCAAGCCGCGAGTCCAGGTTTGTACCTGCTGGGCCTGGCGCTCAGTGCACACCTGCACCACCTCACCGCATCCTCGCAAAGTCCCATGAGGCAGGGCCCGTGAGCACCTCCAATTCACGGGTGTGGAAACAGAGACACGAGAGGTTAAAGAACGCACCCATGATGACCCAGTTATTAAGAAGCTGAGCTGCAGCACAAACCACACCTGCCTGACTCCAGAGGCCCCAAGGTAACTGCTACCCGCACCGCCTTTTAATTTCCACGTGCTGCTCTCACAGTGTGACCTACTCCTATTCACACCTCCTGCCCCTGGGTGCCCCCAACCCCACAGCCCCTGAAAGCTCCCCTCTCCCTCAAGCCCTCCCTCCACCCGCTGCACCCACTGCCTCTCCACTGCCCAGTTCATCCCCAGCCCGGGTCAGTCCCCACCCCTGCTGCACTCCACCCCCAGGCCACTGAGCCAGTGGGAAATGCTCCAAGAGGCAAAGGGAGCCACTCAAAACGGTGGTCTTGGAGCACCAGCACCCCTTCCTGGTGAGAGATCAGACCCACCCCAGCCTCTCCCATATCTCCTTCAGCCCTGCCCAGGATCCCCACCATCCACGGATGCCTTTGCCTCCAACGTCACAGAGAAAACCTGGCTCATCGAGCATGAACCTCGGACCCTCACAACGGCACTGTCTGCACCCAACCAACTTCTGCAAGGTGTTTCTGCTGCTTAGAGAAACTCACCTCCCAACTCTAGCCCACCTCACCTGTCTCCGTGGGGAACCTGCCCCATCAAGTTGTCACCGCTGTTTATGAGGGGTGTCCATAGGGCATAGAAAAATGTTAGGGGATGTTACAAGAACAAAACTTCATTCCCTACTTATTGGTTTTGAAGGTAGACAATTACAAATTGGATGGATACCTGTTCTATAATCTAAGGTGACCAGAAACCTTAATTTATGTATGATATGATCTTTACAGAGATTTCTGTAAAGGAACATTAACTTCTGTTACATAACACACATAGTGTTATATGAAGGGAAGCTATTACGGAAGGAAAAGTTTTCAGTGTTCATTAAAATAATTGGATCTAAACCTCTTCTAAATGAAAAGAACATGGGTATGAATATTTATAAGATGAAAGCACAGAGGCCTCGCATTAAACAACATTCTCAAAGTTCTGAACTCAAGACAGTGTTAATCACAAGGACAGTCTCCACGTGGGGCTGAAGGTCTCCAGGTCCACGTCTTCCAGCCCAGATGCATCTGCAGCCTGGATCTCTTGCTTAGGCCCACCCTCCATCCTGGTCCAGGACTCCTCATCCCATTCCCTGATCCCATCACTTCCCAGCCTCCGGCAAAAAAAAAAGCACACTTTGTTCGAGTCCAAACACTGCCTCTGATGGTCTCCTTCCAGGCCTCGGTTTCCTCATCTCTACTATGGGCACAGCTGTGCTGCTAGCACGGCCTCTGGTCATCTTACTCTCTCTCTTTAGAATTATCTGATCCTAAGGTCTGCAGAAACAGAGGCAGACAGAAGTCCAGGGTCAGACTTTCACCTTGTTCATTGGAAACAATGAAGAAAAAGCAGCCCTAATGTTATTCTGCTGTCCCCAGCCCATCGCCTTCCCCTCCGCCTTCCCTTGCCTCTTCCCCCTTACCTGTTCCCCTCTACCCCTGCCTGCTGCAGGCCCCTGCTCTCGGCCCTCGGCCTGGCCCCGCTCCTCCTCACCCAGCCAGGCTCCCAGCTCTCAGCAGCAGGCCCTCTCCTAACTTTGGAGCCTGCAAGGCCCACTGCCTCCACTGATCCCCTGGAGTCCCCTGCTCCCTCTGCCCCGCCAGTCCCCTTCCACCACCGGTCCCCCCCCCCCCCCCCCCCCCCCCCCCCC
>NW_006789568.1:300056-324560 GCF_000442215.2 Lipotes vexillifer
CAGTCCCCCTCCCCCCACCCTCTTCCCTTGTCACCCGGCCTCCCTCCCTGCTCCTCACTCCTCCTTTGTCCTGAACCCCGCTTCTGGCCCCCTTCTGGCCTCCAGCCATCTGGGCAACCTGCTCACCTGTCCCTACATCTTTCCCGCCCAGTCACCTCCTCCCATCATCTCCCTCCTTTGGGCCATGGTGCAAACCATCCCAGAAGCCTGGTGCCCCTGCCAGCGGGCCCCCGGGCCTCTTGGAGCTTCGTGAGTTGGGCACCTCCTGGGCTCAGGGAGAGCCTGGTGGGCCCGCCAGTGCTCCAGGAAGCCCCCATCCCTACAGCCAGTTCTCATCCATCCATCTGGGGGTCTGACCTGTGTCACCTGGTGGCGGCCCCTCCTTGGGATCAGTCCATCAGGCCACAGGGGGTAACAAGCTCCTCTGTGTCCACTCTGGGGTCCCTCCAGGCTCTCCAAGCCATCATTGGAAAGGGGTGTCTGGACTTGATGGACTCAGGGCATCTTTCCCTGCAGGGTCCTTCCTTTCCAGGTGGCCAGGCACTGACAGCCTTATTCAGGAGGAGCAACTGTGCCTGGTGGCCATGCTCCAGACCAGGTGCTGTCTCCTGGCGGTGCCTTTGGCAGAGCAAAGGATGCCTGAGTAGGGGAGGCTATGGCAGCAGGAGGAGGGGTGATGCCAGGCTCTAAGGTATTGGGGCACAAAAGCCTGCAAGAAGTGGGCAGTGGGGGGCAAGCCCCTCCCTACCAGAGCTTGGCTTCAGAAGTCCCTGACTTAGGTTTCTGAGGTCACACCTACAGCCACCGTACAGCACCCTGCCACCCCAGAGGTCAGCCCTTCTCACCCCCACTCACTTTGGCTGCTCAGATTGTCCCCTGGGGCCAGGTGCTTTCCTTGTTCACCTTATAAAAGCTCCCTTTG
Organism: Lipotes vexillifer; assembly: GCF_000442215.2. Lineage (NCBI taxonomy): Eukaryota > Metazoa > Chordata > Mammalia > Artiodactyla > Lipotidae > Lipotes > Lipotes vexillifer. Next base: position 300,979 of record NW_006789568.1, read on the forward strand.
GGAGCTAACAGCTAGATTGTCTCTATGGGGCACCGGCCCTCAAACTCATGCTGTTTGGGGGCCCCCTCCCTGCCCTGCTGTTTCTCCTTTGCACCCTTAACACAAAAGGCTGACTTAGCCCCTCCTCACACCACAGAACCTGGCGGCTTCCAACCCATCTCTGGTTCTGCAATCACAAAACCTCAGTTTGCACAGGGGCCAGGACCTCTCTGCCCCTCTCTCTGCAGCAGCAATGGAATGTGCTTGAATTAAACATTTATGGGTCCCCAGCCACACTCTCAGTCCCCTGGATCTGTTGGCTCTTTCTGGCCCAGAACCTCAGGGAGGTTAAGTCTAGAAGCCAAATGTGAGGTGACCAACGGCTGTTAACAGCGCAAATCTCCACTGAAAGCCTCCACCCTGAGCTCTTGGTGCCAGGGAAGTGCACATGGCTGGACGCAGCGGGAAAATCCAGCCTTGGCCGGTCCAAGGGTGGTGAGCAAAACCCTCAGATTCACCCCGGTTCCCGGGCCCTACACCCCACCGTCAGGGGCCTGAGTCACTTCTTGGGCAAGAGGCAGCTTCCCCCCAGGAGACACTAGTTTGCTACCTGGGGGTTCGGGTGGCCAACTGCCCTGGTGGCCCAGGGCTTTGGGGGTTCCTGGGACACTGGCCTTTGAGTGGATGAGCTGCCACAGCAGGTCAGTGAGGGAGCTTTGGGGACTGGCCCCTCTCACCAATCCGAGGGTTCCTCTCCCTGAGTCCATCTCCCGGGGAAGGACATTGTCTGTTGGGCTTTGGCCCAGGGTCTGTTCTCCCACTGACTGTGCCTGGGACGCCCTGATCCTCTGTGGCTCCTGAGATGCACATGGGTTCCTCCAACCTGGACACATGAGCACACACAGGGCCCTTCACTGCAGAGTCACTGGGCCTCAGAGCAAACACCTGGGGGTGGCGTAAGTATTTTCCTCTCTCCCTCAGACATGGCTGGCAGGCACCCTGGTTTCAACACCACAGTGACCACATTTCCAAGAAGAGGCTCCCAGTGCCACGGTCAGACAAAGGGGCTGTGTTACGTCGGGCCGTGCTTGCTGCCAGCATGTGGGAATGTCTGGAACATATCAGACAAGGGGCTTCAGGTTACATGAAGCAGGCCAGTCTCAGGAACTAGAGTGTGTGGTCTTGGGTCCAGGGGCTACCCCCGGCCCAGCCCAGCCTCTAGTCTGGACAAGGGGCCCAGGCTGTGAAAGATGACGGGATTCCACACGTCTGTTCATTATTTTCTCCATCAGGAATTCTTTCCTTCTGAACCGACTCCTGGTGGGGCCTCAAAGGGGTAACAGACCACCTTGCCATAGAGGGGGCTTTGCCCAATTAATCTGCCCCAGGGTCCAGAATAATTGTGCTGTGTGCTGCCATCTTTCCTCAGACCTTCACAGGCTCACAACCAGAATTGTACACACCCACCCTGAGAGGTACACACACCCAGAGACACACAGGTATGTAGACATGTCCACACAAACAAATATACACCCAGAGACATGCCCTAACCTAGAAACACACACACTCACACACAAACTCATCCAAAGATACACGTAGACAGAGGCACAAACACACACACGCACACGTGTACACACACACGCAAGGACACCCACACATGCTTATACTCCCACAGACACACACACAGACTCATTCACACCTAAAGACACAGGTACGTGTCAAATCACACAAATCACAATCAGACAAATCACACAAATGTGTAAAGAGATCTAAAGTCAGAGAACTACCCATACTCACACACTCACTCAGCTATGCACTCCCAGACAGGCACAGCCCTGAACCACCACAGATCCCCTGCAGCTCCACTACCTCATAGCTGGGTCATGACCTCCTCTCCCTCCCCAAGGCCACAGTCCAGCCTTCCTAAGCCTTCCTTACCGAGAGTCCTGAGCAGAAGACAAGATGACAGGTCATTCAAGAGAGATACTTGGAGGGGACAGAGCCAGGATACAAGGAAACTTGGCCTGAGCCAGTGACAGTGACAGACGACAGCATCACCTTCCTGTTATATAGCACAATCCTCATACTCTTGGTCTCCCACAGCCCAGGGTGAAACCCCAGACCTCCCCACCACCCCAGGACGCAGTTGAAGAATTTGAAAATATTCTTGCAGTAAATCCTAAGAGTTTTCTCATAAGGAAAAAAATTTTTTCTATTTCTTTAATTTTGTATTCATATGAGATGAAGGATGTTATGATAATTTATGATATTAAATTTGTTATGATAATCATTTCATGATGTATGTCAGTGAAACCATTATGCTGTACACCTTAAATTTATACAGTGCTGTATGTCAATTATATCTCAATAAAACTGGAAGGAAAAAAAGAAAATATTCTTGCAGCCTGCATTTGGGGAGTCATTAACCTAAAAGTTTCTCGAAGAGTCCCAAACTCAATAAAAACAACTAAAGAATGAATTCTATGGAGAATATTATATGAGAAATGAAAAACATACTGCTTATGAAAGTGAAACATTTAGTTAATTATGGTGTATCTTGCATGAAAGAACTATATTAGATTTTTAACTCTGTGGAATAATACATAAGCTAGAATATAACTTTAAGAAAATAAATTTGCCCTGTGTCATTCCAAAATATATTGCTTGGCAAAAGTCTCATCTAGGAGAAAGTTAATGCTAATTTCTCAAAATCTGTAAACTATGCAGCACAGATGATTTGGAATTACCAAATAGAAGAGAGAAAGTTGGGACTTCCCTTGTAGTCCAGTGGTTAGGACTCCATGCTTCCACTGCAGGGGGCATGGGTTCGATCGCTGGTCAGGGAATTAAGATCCCACATGCCGCAAGATGGCCCACCCCCGCAAAAAAAAAAAAAAAAAAAGAATAGAGAAAATTTACCAAGGAGAGCAAGCTGTTTGAATCCTTTAAACTTTGGTTAAAAGTTGTTCTAGTACTAATAATTGGAGCATGGAGTGGGGTGGTTAAATGTCACATAAAAAAGCTAGCCAGGCAAGGACTTCCTGAAATGCCACTTGAGGAAGTGAAACTGTCAGGATGGGCTTCATATGGAATCAATTTTCTTTACAAAAGACCATGTTATGTCATTTGCTCCTAAAATGCATAAGAAGTTTCAATACAATCAGTTTTCTCTTTCTGCAACCAGATGACCGGAAAATGGTTGCGCCAGCCTTGCATACCCTGGTCTTCTGCCCTGTTTTTCTGTGGCGGAAAAAAAAAAAAAACGATTTTAACAAATACTTTTTATATGGCTTTGAGAAATATTTGGTCTTTCCCGATAGCATCTCACCTGAAAGAAAAAATAGGGAGCTTGACTGGTGCTGGGGACACTTGAATCAGGAGGAAGGTAAATGAAGATTCCAGGTCCTCTTTTGGCTGAATTCTACCAGCTCTGGAAAATGAAAAACTCTCCAGGAACCCCAAGCAGCAGGCAAAGGGCAGGGCTTGGACCAGACTTCCAGAACCCCGGGCTTTTGCACCCAGCCACCCTCCGGAGCACTGCGGTAGCCTTAAGCCTCCCTTGAGTCCCATCACCTCTTTTTCATTTTCTCCTGGGCAACTGAAGGATACCATGTTGGATGGGAGGAAATAAGTCCCCCAAGGCCAGTCATTTGTTGGCAAGAACCTTGATGCTCATTGTGTCTCTTCCAGGTCTCGGTAAACAGCTCCCAGGTAAAGTAGGAGGGCTTGGCCTTTCTTAAGAGCTAATTAAACCGCCCCCAAGTAGCACCTGGGGAGGAAGGTCAGCTATGGCATGGCTCCCACCTCCCCACCTCGGGGTGGGAAGCATGATGCACGAGGGATATCTTAGAGGACAGGCCGAGCTTTCGAGATGAAGAGCCATGGGGACTGGCCCACCACGGCACCTCCCCCGCACTTTCTTCCCCACACTTCTCATTGTCCTGCAGCCCCAGGGCTGGGCTGGGCTGAGCCTATGAGAACCCAGTGCTTACCTTTGCCCCGGGGGAAAGGGGGCCCAGGCAGCTCTAGGGGACAAGGCTCCTTTTCCATGGCTCCAAGGAGCTGAGCCATGGGTTTCCTCACTTGGGTGGACATTGTAAGCTCTGTCCTTGTTCAGCCCTGTCTGAGATGCCTGGGGGGAGCCTGGAGGTATCATGGGTCAAGGAGAGAAAGGAGGGTTCTCAGGGGTGAGGTGATTTGGAGCCTGGGAATGACGTGACCCAGACGTTTCCCAGAGAAGTTTCCAATCCAAAAAGGGCAGGGGTGGTCTGAGGTGTTTTTCATAGAAGCAGTCCACTTCTGTCGCCCTGAGAAGACTGTATCCTTCCAGCTGCCCAGTTCCCAGGGCTGCAGAGGTCTGGGCCTCATACCACTGGCTCCGTAGAGATTCATAGGGGTATCTCCTAGGATACCTGAGCAGGAGGCCAGGTGAACCCGTGACCCCCAAAGTAAAGGTGTCTGTGGGTCTCTGGCAATGACAGGGGCCAAATGTATCCACTTACCACATTAACAAGAGGGAGGGACCAGGGTGCAGGCCAGTGAGTGGTCTGAAGTGAAAAAAGAGGACCCCATATCTGATTTGGAGAACAGCTCTGTGTGTGTGTGTGTGTGTAAAGAGAGAGAATGGACAGGAGGCCTTTGGGGGTCAGGAGTCAGGTGAAGGAGTGTGTATGGAAGTTTCACATGGCCTGGCCCTGGGCACGGTGCCCAGGGCAGAACCTTGTTCTGAAAGTGGGGTCAGAACAATTCCTTCCCCAGCAATGAGGCTGCCCACTCACTGAAGAGACACTAGGCCCTTGTGCGGTAGGGGAGGGTTTGGAGTGGGGCTACCACTCCCCCCTCCCCAGTCACCTCCATCCCATCAGGCCCAGGGCCAAAGTGTCCTGCTGGGCCCTGAAGAGAGCCAGTCCCCCCATCCTCAGTCTGAGGGGCACCCCTGCTGTCCTGCCACGCCAGGCCTAGGGGGTGCAAATGGCCTGAGGAAGCCAGAGCCCTGGGGAGCAGGTTCTTACCTGGCTCTTTGGCCCCTGTGCCTGGACCGGGGCCCAGCAGAGACTCTGCTTGGGGTAAGAACTGCCCCTGGAGGAAAGGGAGTGAGAGAGGAAGTGGGTAACTACGCAGGGAGGGGCTTATGGAGGGCTCCTCAAACTCTGCCCCTCTCCCACTTGCCCTTGGCATTAAAATTCGGAGCTCAGGGTTACGGTTTCATGGCACCACATTCACTTCGTAATCATTTGCAAACTTGAGGCCATCAGCAGGCGGGATCCCAGCTCCCTTGGCCGGTGAATACTGGATAAGAGGCACCAGTTGGATGGTCTGTCTTCAGAGCAAGAGATCTCACCTCACAGGAAGGCAATTATCAAGACTGAGAAGTCTACAGGGGCCAAAGAAAGCATAATTCTGGATGCTGACCACACCACATTGTGCCCCCCTGGAGGGGGCAGGGAGCCTGGGCTCTGTTTCTGGACTCTCAGGGGTCACCCCTACCCATGCCACGCCAGCACGCCAGGGCTCACCTTCCTAGGGGGACATGCCGCCGCCTTTTGGCTGCCCCAGCTCGAGCTGTCTGGCCCAGCTGGGGAGACAGAAGAATATAAAAGTGGGTAGGAGGAGCCCTGGCTGCACTGGGGCCCGCAAGAAGGGAGTTAAGGACGATGTGGAGGCCCTGAGGCTCAGGAACGGCCAGGCTCAGAGACGGCCTGCGTCCCGCCCCCTGTCGCCCAGCCTTCACCTCCAGTTGGAGTGCTCTCTCCCAGCTGGCTGAGAGCTCACTGTGGAGAGGGGGGCCTCCGGGAGTGCTGGAGGGCCCACCAGGCTGCCTCAGAGCTGCCCACCATGGGCTGCCCTGCGCCCCCGATCCACGAAGCTCTGAGAGGTCTGGAGGCCCGCTGGCAGGGGCATCAGGCCCCTAGAACAGTTTGCAAAATGACCGGAAGGTGGGGAGATAACGGGAGGAGGTGACTGGGCGGGAAGGTTGTAGGGACAGGTGAGCAGTCGGCCTGGGTGGCTGGAGGCCAGGCGGCAAGGGAAGAGGGCGGGGGGAGGGGGACTGGCGGGGGATGGGGAGCTGGGGACTCCAAGGGGCCTGTGGAGGCAGTAGGCCTCAGGGCTCCAAAGGGAGGTGGGGGGCTGCTGCTGAGAGATGGGAGCCTGCAGCAAGTAGGGGTAGAGGGGAGCAGGTAAAGGGGAAGAGGCAAGGGGAGGGGGAGGGGAGGGCAGCAGGCTAGGGGCAGCAGAATAACAGCAGGGCTTCTTTTTCTTCACTGTTACCAATGAACAGGACAAGAGCTGGACCCTGGGGTTCCGGAATCTGAGTTCCGTCTGCCCTGTGGATTTGTCCTTGTGACCTCGGAAGCAGAGAATTCTAGAGGGAGAGAATGAAAAGTCCCGCCTGCAGCACAGCTGTGCCCACTGTAGAGATGAGGAGACCAAGGTCTATACGGGGACCATCAGAGGCAGTGCCTGGGCCACATCCGGGTATGTTTGTCCCAGGGCAAGGCCCCTCTCCAACCTGAGCCAGCCCAAGTTAGGCCCATCTGGGGGCTCATGAGACAGACTCCTGGCTCCCTCATCCTTGGAGAGAGCCTGAGAGCCTGGCTGGCTGGTGCTCTGGAGCGGCCCCTCTCTCTCAGGCGTATCCTCCCTCCTCCCAGGAGCCCCTCCATGGCAGGGTCAAGAGGCTTGGATGCCTGGGAGATGTTTGGGCTGAGGAATTTCCTAGAGCAAACAGGGATCCCCATGTTTGTCTCTGAGCGTCCCTGACCCAGTGGGGCCCAGGCAGCAAAAGCAGCCATGGAGCGTTGGTCAAAAAGCAAGAGCCTGGAATGGGGAGAGTCCCCTTGGGGTCTGTGCTGGGACGTGGTGAGCCAGGCGCTGCCCCCATTCTCCCTGGCTTCCTACCCCAGGCCCAGGAGTCAGGACCAGTGAGAACAGTCAGGTAAGAAATCTCTCCATGGAGACCGCTTCCACCTGTCATTCATCACTCACGCAGTAACATCCCCGTGCTCTCTGGATCCCAGGAAGGACCTCAGAGAGATTTCCCAGGACAGTGATGGAAATTACCTAAGACTGGACATTGGACTGGGGCAAACTTGATCCCGCCCACGTGTGACTGACGGATTTTTCCTAGAACTTCCGTGAGCTTCACAACAGAGACCAAGGAACCTGGGTTTCTGGGGACTTGTTGGACTCACCTTGCAAGTCCACTTGACCCTCATGCCTTCTCCTCTAGATGTTTCACTGTCTCCAAGCAAATGCCCAAGAAATCCTGAACCCCATCAAGCCACTCCCCATGTCATATCCTACTGCACCCCCCTCCCTTGTCTCCACCTCATCTCTAAGTTCCCTTCCAATGATTCTCCAGGCCTGGGGCCACCATGCATCACTCTACCAAGTTCTTCACTGTCCTCCACTCCCCTCCGGTCCTCACTTGCTCTAATTACAATGACTCCTTGCAAACACCCCAAGACGCTGGCAGGTTCTTGGGAAGGGCTCCTGTGGCTGCTTCCCACCGTGAGGGAGCCACAGGGAGAGTATGACAAGGCCCCAGACAGGATGTGGGGATCAGAAAGTGAGGGTGGCGATGCCGCGCCCCCTGCCACACTGGAGACCGGGGCGGTGTGCCAAACCTCCCAGAGACCCCCGTGGCTCAGCCCGGAGTAGCAGCACTGATCTGACTCTTGCACATCTAGGGGTGGTGCGAAACCTCATCCAGTCAGCCCCGAAGGTTCTAAACCAGGGGCCACAGAATGATTCGCTGAGCCTGGGAGGGGGCAGGAAGCAGGCGAGCATCCCAGCAGGGAGAGATGTGGGCGGGTTAGCACACCTGTGAGAGCTCATGGCCCAGCCGTGTCAGGCCAGGGATCCTGGGGGATGTTGGTCAGCGTGGCACAGAGAAGCCGGAGGACCAGATGCTGACCCCGCCCCCCACTCCCCATAGCCACGCCCCCACACTCGTGAGATCTGGGGAAAGAGGAGAATCCTGAGTTAACCAAGACGAGGGCCCCTCGAAACAGAAATCAAGTCCTGGAAGAAAGGAAGAAACTCTGGCTTCTTCCTTTCTTCACGTAAACACACGTGAGTTTACGAACTGAGATGGGAACCGGCCCCGTCAGCGTGGAGGCTGGGATCCCAGGGCAAAGCCCACAGGTTTAGAAGAAAGCTCACGGACGGAGCGGGAGGGGACTTGGATTCCAGGAACCATTGCTGATTGGTTCAGAGGGAAAGTTCCGCGGTGAGATGACTGACAGCACGCGAACGAATTGTCAGAGTGAAAACGAGAATGCAGTGCCTGCGTGTGGGAGCCCCCGGAGTGACTCAGCACTGATGTGGCACGCGACATTCTGCTTTAGCCGGAGGTTAAGACCCTCTTTCAGGAGTGGGAAGAACACAACTGAAAGCTCTGTCGCAGATTGGCACGGAGCTCGTTATCACGACTCCCCAGACACAGACCACTGTCCCAAAGACGACAAAGCAGGACCACTGCCCCAAAGACGACAAAGCAGGACCACTGCCCATGCTCACGACAAGGAATCCTTCCCGATGCCCTGCACGTGACAGACACCATTCTCGGCCCTGCAGATGCGACGATGAAGTCAGACACGTCGTCCCCGCAGGCACTGGCTCTCTGAGCACATAACGGTGCCCCCGTATCCGTCCCCCAGGTATTCTCACTGCGTTATTCTCACTGCGCCGCTGGGACTTCATTCCTCCCCCCCATCAAGCCCCCTCCCCCTCCACCCCGCAACCCCCCTTCCCAGCCACTCAGCCTACAAGTGGAAAGGGGTGTGCCTGCTGGCCCAGGCCTGGGGCTGTCCTTTGTGATAACAATTCTTGCTCATGGGCAAAGCAGAGAGAACCCTAAAGAAGACCGGAGGCTCAGGTGATCTCTGCAAAGGACAGTGGAGCTGGGAGAGGGGAGCCCTACAGACCAGCCTGGGCGGGGAGGTGGGCTTGGGTGGTTGGGATTTAAGAGAGAAAGAGGCGGAAAGAGAGGGAGTTGATTCTGGGAGGCAGCTGCCTTCTTTAAGAAGTGTATTTCGAGGGTGAGTGCTGGGGCGAGGTTTTCACTTATTTACGGAGCATTAAGAATGTACTCCCAGGACTTCCCTGGTGGCACAGTGGTTAAGAATCCATCTGCCAATGCAGGGGACGTGGGTTCGATCCCTTGTCCAGGAAGATCCCACATGCAGCGGAGCAACTAAGCCCATGCACCACAACTACCAAGACTGCACTCTAGAGCCCGCGAGCCACAACTACTGAGCTTATGTGCCACAACTATTGAAGCCCACGCGCCTAAAGCCCAAGCTCCGCAACAAGAGAAACCACTGCAATGAAAAGCCCGCGCACCGCAGCGAAGAGGAGCCCCTGGTCGATGCAACTAGAGAAAACCCGCGCGCAGCAACGAAGACCCAACGCAACCAAATAAATAAATAAATAAAAGAATGTACTCCCAGACATATGACTCAGTTTCCTCCTTAAAACAATGACGTGAAAAGAAAAAGAAAGAAAAGGAGGAAAGGCTTACTGAATGCAATGAATGCCCTCATTTGGGTCCTGACCTGATTCCAACAAACCAGCTGTAAAAAGACACTTTTGCGACAGCTGGGGAAATCTGAGTATAGATTGGGTGATAGATGATCTTAGAGACTGACTTTTAATTTTTTTTAGCTAAGATGATGAGTGGTGGTTGCATTAAAAAGTGTCCTCGAGACTGTGGTTGCCAAGGCAGGGGGTGGGCAGGAGAAACGGATGGACTGGGAGTTTGGGATTAGTAGATGCAAACGATTACATTTAGAACAGATAAACAACAAGGTCATACTGTACAGCACAGGGAACTGTAACCAATCTCCTGGGGTAAACCATAATCGAAAAGAATACTTAAAAAATAAAGTATATACGTGTATAACTGAGTCACTGTGCTGTACAGCAGAAATTAGTACAACCCTGTAAATCAAATATACTTCAACTAAAAAAATAAAAGTATCCTCAACAGAATGATGCACCCTGATGTGTTAGGCTGAGATGTCATGAGTCAGTGGGAGTGGGTGGGGGAAGGAATCCATCTGAGAAGGTGGGCGGAAGTTAATTGTTGTGGTAGCTGGGCGGGCAGTCCCAGTGGGGCAGACTGTTCCTGCTGGAGCTGGACTGACTTTCTGCTCTGGCAGTTTCAGAAGCAAGCAGGACTGGCCCACTGAACCCTTGAGGACCTCTGGGGCCTACCAGGGCCGTAGCAGGTGGGTATCCAGTGTGGTTCTTTAGGACTCTACTGGGGTTCTTTGAGACACAGCCCCAAGCTGGAGATCAGAACACCTGAGTCACATCATATTCTGGTGAACCCCAAAAAGTAGATAAGAATTGTCATAGGTTCATGCTGAACCTTGGTTGACCTAACCCATTGTCAACTTCCCCATGTTTGACTTGGGTGTATTCAACTTTCCAACAGCCCCATCACCTTTGGCCACAGTCCAGACCCTCCACCCCTTTCACACACCCAACCCAGAGAGATCTATTGGCCGTCAAATCGACATTTTGAACTACGTACTATAGCACCTGCCTGGAAGCCCACAGCTGTTTGTGCATCTGCCTCTCTTGGTCTGTATCACCCTAGTTTTGCTACTCATGGGCCTTTTACTGAGGTTAGTCCTTATAGTTTATGACTGTGAACAGAAAATGGAAAAATGGAAGTGCTGATACTAGTGATAGGAAATGACCTTAATACAGGTGAGACAAAGATGGAAATCCTGAGATGTGCTGAAGCAGCCAAGCTCGGCCTCGGTCAGCTGCACCTTGGACGTAAGCTGGCCACACCTGCTGCAATGTGAAGGGCAAGAATGCCGTCAAAGAGGACGTGCACAGTCGTGGTCATAGAAGATTGCATTTACACTGCAAGGTGTAATTAGAGGTTTGGTTGTATTTTCAGCTTGGTGGGAATAGGACCCATGCCACACTCCCTGCCCCTTTTCTCACTAGCTCTGAGTCTGTTGCTGGACTTGATGACTTCAGTTCTGTCTTTTAAGGACCACTGTGTTCATCTTCAAATAGTCTCCCCAAGCCTATCACAGCCTGCACACGGCTACCAGTGAGGGCTTCCTAAAACACAGACCAGGCCCTGGTCCTGCCCAGGTGGAGTCTCTGGGTCCCAGCTCTCCAGCCCAGGGACTGCCCGCTAAACTGCCCATCAGGCCCTGCTATCCATGCTTCCTCCAGACCAAGACCCACGCGGCACTGGCGGCCTTCTAGCTGCTCTCACCCGGCTCCATTAGACATGGTGGGGCCCCCTGGACCTGATTCTCTCCAAAATGCCTCGGGCTCTGCAGCTTTTCCTTCCCTTTGTGAAGTGAAGCGCAGCCCCTCACAGCTGGTCTCCTGTCACCTCCACACAAGCTTTTGATGACAGCTGCTTAACCAAAGGTTTTTCATGTCACCACTGAAAGGGCACCATGGAATGAGCTGAAGCATCAAGTCTCCATCCCTGACTGGCTCCCTCTGTATGCCCTTCACCCGCACCTTCATCCCTGGCTCCAGACCCCTCGGTGACTCCCCTCTCTGCTCCTGCCTAATCACACTGACCTGGGCCAGCGGACAGGTTACAAAGCCCTTGCTTTTGTTTATGCTTATTGCAAAATAAAAAACAAAAAAAAACTGAGGCCAGAGATTGGGAGGCACCATGAAGAGTCTGTTTTATAATTTCCATTTCTCACTTCAGGCCATATATATTCTTTCCAGGCTAGTGCACGGTCTTCATAAATAAATAAATAAATAAATAAATAAATAAATAAATAAATAAATATATACATATGTGTGTGTGTGTGTGTGTGTGTGTGTGTGTATATATATTTTTTTTTTTAAACAATATCACTGACTATATTCCCCATGCTGTACATTTCATTTTCATGACTCATTTTTTTTTTTTTTTTGCGGTACGTAGGCCTCTCACTGCTGTGGCCTCTCCCGTTGCGGAGCACAGGCTCTGGACACGCAGGTTCAGCGGCCATAGCTCACAGGCCCAGCTGCTCCGCAGCATGTGGCATCTTCCCCTGCATCAGCAGGTGGACTCGCAATCACTGCGCCACCAGGGAAGCCCCCATGACTCATTTATTTTGTGGGAAGTTTATACTTCTTAATCTTCCTCATCTATTTCACTCATCCCCCTCCACCACCCTCCCCTCTGGCAATGACCTGTTTGTTCTCTGTATCTATGAGTCTGTTCCTGTTTTGCTATGTTCACTTGCTTTGTTTTTTAAATTCCACATGTAAGTGAAATCACACAGTATTTGACTTCGTCTGACTTATTTCACTTAGCATAATACCCTCTAGGTCTATCCATGTTGTCTCAAATGGCAAGATTTCATTCTTTGTTATGGCTGAGTAGTATTCCATTGTGATATATATATATATATATATATATATATATATTCCATTGTAATATATATAATGTAATATATATATAGGCCACATCTTCTTTATCCAGTCATCTATCGATGAACACTTAGGTTGCTTCCGTATCTTGACTATTGTAAGTAACGCTGTGATGACCATGGTTGGGGGGTGCAATATATCTTTTAGAATTAGTGTTTTTATTTTCTTAGGAAAAATATCCAGAAGTGAAATTGCTGGATCACATGGTAGTTATATTTTTAATTTTTTGAGGAACCTCCATGGTGTTCTCCACAGTGGCTGTACCAATTTACATTCCCTCTAAGAGTGCACAAGTGTCCCCTTTTCTCCGCATCCTCACCAACACTTGTTATTTGTTGTCTTTTTGATGATAGCCATTCTGCCAGATGGGAGGTGATATCTCATTGTGCTGTTGATTTGCATTTCCCTGATAATTAGTGATGCTGAGCATCTCTACCTGTGTCTGCATGTCTTCTTTGGAAAAATGTCTATTCAGTTTCTCTGTCCATTTTGGTTTGTTTGTTTGTTTGTTTGTTTTGGCTGCACCAGGTCTTAGTTGTGGCACGTGGGATCTTCATTGCATCATGCGGGATCTTTAGTTGCGGCGTGTGGGAACTTAGTTGTGGCATGCATGTGGGATCTAGTTCCCTGACCAGGGATCAAACCCGGGCCCCCTGCATTGGGAGCACAGAGTCTTATCCACTGGACCACCAGGTAAGTCCCTCTGCCCATTTTTTAATCAGGTTGTTTGGGGTTTTTTGATGAGTTGTATGAGTTCTTTGTATATTTTGGATATTGACCCTTATCAGATATATCATTTGTAAATATCTTCTCCCATTCAGTGGGCAGCTACTGATAGTTTCCTTTGCTGTGCAAGAGCTTTTTAGTTTGATATAATCCATTTTATTTCTTCTTTTGTTTTCCTTACCTGAGGAAACACATCCAAAAAAATATTGCTAAGACCAATGTCAAAGCATGTACTGCTTATGTTTTCTTCCAGTTTTATGGTTTCAGGTCTTACACATAAGTCTTTAATCCATTTTGAGTTTATTTTTGTATATGATATTAGAAAGTAGTTCATTTGATTCTTTTGAATGTATCAATAGCTATCCAGTTTTCCCAACACCATTTATTGAAGAGGCTGTATTTCTCCATTGTATTTCTCCATTGCCTCCTTTGTTGTACATTAACTGAACATAGAAGTGTGGGTTCATTTCTGGTCTCTATTCTGTCCCAATGATCTATGTATCTGTTTTTGTGCCAGTACTACATTGTTTTGATGACTGTAGCTTTGTAATATAATTTGAAGTCAGGGAGCATGATACCTCCAGGTTTGTCCTTCTTTCTCAAGATTGTTTTGGCTATTCAGGGTCTTTTGTGTCTCCACAGAAATTTTAGAATTTTTTGTTCTAGTTCTGTGAAAAATGCCATTAGTATTTTGATAGGGATTACATTGAATCTCTAGATTGCCTTGTGTAATATGGTCATTTTAACAATATTAATTCTTTTGATCTGTGAGCACAGTGTATCTTTCCATTTGTTTGTGTCATCTTCAATATCTTTCATTAAGCTCTTATAGTTTTCCAAGTAAAGGTCTTTTACCTCCTTGGTTAGATTTATTCCTAGGTATTTTATTCTTATTGATGCAATTGCAAATTGGATTGTTTCCTTAATTTCTCTTTCTGATAGTTTGTTGTTCATGTATAGCAATGCAACAGATTTCTGTATATTAATTTCGTACCCTGCAACTTACTGAATTCATTTATTAGTTCTTTTTTTAATAAATGTATTTTATCTATTTATTTTTGGCTGCGTTGGGTTTTCTTTGCTGTGTATGGGCTTTTCTCTGGTTGCAGCGAGCAGGGGCTGCTCTTCATTGTGGTGCGTGGGCTTGTCACTGCAGTGGGTTTTTTTGTTGCAGAGCACAGGCTCTAGGTGCATGGGCTTCAGTGGTTATGCCATGCGGGCTCAGTAGTTGTAGCCCACAGGCTCTAGAGCACAGGCTCAATAGTTGTGGCACACAGGCTTAGTTGCTCCGCGGCATGTGTTCTCTCTCTTTTCTCCTTCTGGGACACCTATATTGCGAATGTTAGTATGCCTGATGTTGTTCTAGAGGTCTCTTACACTGTTCTCATTTTTTAAAATTCTTTTTTCTTTTTTCTGTTCAGCTTGGGTGATGTTCACTATTCTGCCTTCCAGTTCACAGATCCATTCCAATGTATCGTCTAATCTACTGTTGATTCCTTCTAGTGTTTTTTGTTGTTGTTGTTTTTTCAGTTTTTGTATTCAGCTCTGTTTGATTCTTCTCCATTAAACTTCTCACTATGTTCATCCATTCTTCTGAGTTCATTGAGCACCTTTATGATCATTACCTTGAATTCTTTATTGGGTAGATTGTTTATCTTCACTCTTCTTAGTTCTTCTTCTGGGTTTTATCTTGTTCCTTCATTTGGAACATATTCCTCTGTCACCTCATTTTACCTAATTCCCTGTTTTTATTTTTATGTATTAGGTAGGTCGGTTATGTTTCCCAATCTTGGAGAAGTGGCCTTATGTAGGAGTCATCTTTTGAGGCCCAGCAGCACACTGCCCTCTGGCCAGCAGAGTTATATGATCTAGTGGTGTCCCCTATGTGGGCTGTAGGGCCCTTCTGTTGTGGCAGGGCTGACTACTGTGGGCCTGTTGGCAGGTGGGGCTGGCCCCAAGCCCAGTTGTCTGCCAGGCCCTACCTCATGCGCCAGTTGCTGGTGGGCTGCTAGGCTGTGTCCTGGTGCAGCTGGCTGTGGGGCCTGGAGGATCCCAGGGCTGGTGCTGGCCTGCTGGTGGGCAAAGCCAGGTCCTGGGGAGGCTGGTTAAGGGGCTGGTGGGTCCACAGCTGGTACAGTCCTGCTGGTGGGTGAGGCCGGATCTCCAGGAGGCTGGCTGACTGGCCACGGGGGTTCCCAGGACTGGTACCAACTGGCTGGTGGGCAGGGAAGCCCCCTGTGGTAATAGGCTAGAAGGAGGACTCCAAAATGGCCCTTTGCACTAGCATCCTCATGGTAGATTGAGCTCCCCAAGATGACCGTTGCCAGCATCTATGTCCCTAGGGGGAGTCCCAGTCCCAGTTGCCTCCTGCTTCACCAAGATCAATAAGTGAGTGTGACCCAGGCTCCTTTCAAACTACTCCCTCTGCTGGGTCTCAGAGCATGTGGGATTTTGTGTGCACCCTTTAAGAGCAGAGTCTCTGTTTTCTACAACCTCCCAGCTCTCCTATACACAAGCCCTGCTGGCCTTCAAGCCAGTCATTCTTGGGACTCATCTTCCCAATTCAGAACCCCTGGGCTGGGGAGGCTGATGTGGGGCTTGAATGCCTCACTCCTTGAGAAGAACCTCTGCAATTGTAATTATCCTCCTGTTTGTGGGTCACCTATCTGGGGGTGTGGGTCTTGACTATACAATGTCTCTGCACCACCACACCTTGTGTGGTTCCTTCTTTATATCTTTAGTTGTGAAAAATCTTTTCTGCTAGTCTTCAGGTCATTCTCATTGATACTTGCTCTGTAAATAGTGGTAATTTTGGTGTGTCTGTGGGAGGAGGTGAGCTCAGGGTCTTCCTACTCTACCATTTTGGCCACTCCCTCCATAATTATTATTTTTTCTTTTTTTGGCCACTCCACGTGGCATGCAGGATCTTAGTTCCCTCACCAGGGATCAAACCCATGCCCCCTGCAGTGGAAGCACCGAGTCCTAACCACTAGACTGCCAGGGAATTCCCAATAATTATAATTTTTAAACCACAAATTCTATTAAGTGGATATACCAGCATTTATTTAACCACTCTCCAATTGTGGATCATTTGGGCAGTTTTTCCTTCTTTGGGGATTATTGTTTTAAAATATATCCCCTAGGGCTTCCCTGGTGGTGCAGTGGTTGAGAGTCCGCCTGCCGATGCAGGGGACACGGGTTCGTGCCCTGGTCCAGGAGGATCCCACATGCTGCGGAGCAGCTGGGCCCATGAGCCATGGCCACTGAGCCTGCGCATCCGGAGCCTGTGCTCTGCAACGGGAGAGGCCACAACAGTGAGAGGCCCGTGTACAGCAAATAAATAAATAAATAAATAAATAATAAATTTTAAAAAATAAATAAAATATATCCCCCAAAGGGGAATCATGGTGTCAAAGGGCATTAAACATTTTATGGCCCTTGCTATATATTTTTAGATACCCCTTTCGAAAGGGGAAGGGGGAGGAGGCTGGTATCAGTCCCCCCCTGCCTGGATCGGTGGTTCTCAAAGTGTGGACCAGGCACCCCTTGGGGAGAGGGTTCTTGGGACACTTTTAGGGAACCCACAAAGTCAAAACCATTTTTATAATATTACTAAGATGTTATCAGCCTTTTCGACACACTTCCTCTCATGAGTGTACAGTGGACTTTTCCAGAGGCTGCAAGATGTGTGATATCACAACAGATTGAATGCAGAAGCAGAAAGGAAAAGTCAACCATCTTTTATTAAGTCAGATATCAAAGAGATTTAGGAACCTGTAAAAATAATACCTCTCTTCTCACTAATTTTTTTGTTTTGGAAAATAAAATTATTTTTCATAAAAATGTTATGTAAATATTTAAAATTTTTGTTTTAATTTCTAACATCAAAAATACTGATAGACATAATCTACATAAATAAAAGCTTTGGGGGGTCCTTAATACTTTTTAATAGTGTGACGTTTTCCTAAGATCATAATTTGAGAACTGCTGACCTGGACATGATATGGCAGAGTGCAGGGTCAGCTGAGTGGGGCTCATTTCAACCAACACCTACTAGCCTGTATCCCAGGCAAGGCACCTGGGACGACATGCAAAGAAATGCTACATTTTTTTCTTTTTATCTCTTCTTCCCCACTTTTATTTCTTCTGCTCTTCCCTTTCCCTCTTCTCAGCTTTCCTCTTGTTTTTCTCCTTTCCCCTCCCCCAGCCTCAATTCTCATAACAAAAGTCAAACAGATAACAACACCTTCCCTTTTTCATATGAACTGAAATCTTTTTCTTACATCTAAATAAAGATTTAGTGACATTTGAAATAGGCTTTTCGTTATTACTCATCCCATTCAAAAAAGTAATGTGTATATTTTTAAAACACCTCTTCACATGTAATCAAAGAACTGAAAATGAGATTTTTTTCCCTATCAAATTGGCAGAGATTTATTAAATGACAATTCTTAGTGCTGGCAGAAGTCTAGGGAAAAGGACAGCTTCATGCAGTTTCTAGAAGGCAATTTGGCAGTACCCATCAAGAGCCTTAAAAATAGCTTACCCTTTGACCCAGAGGAACATAAATGTTTATCAGGTCTGCTTTGTGCCACTTGCAACTTGGAGTTTCCTGAGATCCTGAGAATTGAGAGTAGGAAGGAACTTTTTCCCCCTTTTATTCTACCCAGAGAAGATTAAATTAGGGAGGGAGGGGCTTTCTAGACTTCAGGTAGAAACATGATCAAAGGCAAATCTTCCAGCAGGCCAGGGTCTTCTGGAGAGCAGGGAGCCTGAGGAAGGCACCACTCGGGTGCCGGGAGCTGGCAAATCTGGTGACCGCTTTGACTGTTCTCCATATCGGAATGCTTTCCTGCTATTCTCAAGCCTTTAGTAAGATATGATTAAAAGGTACATCCTGGGCTTAGCTATGAGATCCAAAAGTCATCTGGAGTCTCACCACCCCTTGAGCTCTAGACAAGACTGGCTCACCTGGACCTCAAGGGGCTGCAGAAGGACAAAGCCCTCCCTCCCTGGGATGCCCTGTTCCATGGATGAAGAATAGCCAAAGCCCTCCCAAGTTTTCTAGGAGCTCCCAGGGCAGGGCTGGCTGACATCTCCATGGTGCCCTCTGGCCACCATGCTGTCAGCCTCTTCCTAGAGTTCCAGCAAGCCCCCCTGCCCACAGGCAGCCATGAGTTTCCTGGGAATTTTTTTAAATTTGGGTGCTGCAGAGAGACAAGAGGATTCATGTCACAAAACACAAACTTCAGCTTAACCACAGCTAAAATGACCCACAGCCACCCTGTCCCTGGGGAGCAGCCTCAGGCTTGTCTCCACACGGACCCCAGCCTCTTTCCGGCAGGCTCCTCTCACTGTCTTCCCGACCTTTCTCTCTCTCCACCCTTACCTCCCACAGAGCACTCAAAGCCTCTGAGTTGTGGCTCAAGTTCATTCTGACACCCACACCCTTAAGTCCCACCTTCTGCCCTAACAGTTGTCAAGATGTTTCCTCGGCTAAGAGGACTTCTGGTGTCAGTTGTTACAGTGGTTTTTTTCATCCTGTTTCAACTGGGCTTTGGGGAATTGGGGTAAAGCCTGGGCCCACACTTGGGGTGCAGTGGCTTGGGGAGAATGTGCACCCCACAGAAGCTGGTTCTGAGGTGGCCAGAGGTGAGGAAGGAGACACTATGACTAAGGTGACCAGGGGCAAGCAGGAAGGTTTTGTGGATCCTGGATCCTTCCTCAGGCCTTCTGGGGTAATGGATCCCCCAATGATGTCCACGTACTAGTCCCCAGAACCTGTGAATGTTAAGGGACATGGCAAGGGGAATTAAGGTTACAGATGGAATTAAACTTGCTAATCAACTGCCCTAAAAATAGGGAGATTATCCTGGATTATCCAGATGGGCCCAATGTAATCACAAGAGTTCTTAAAAGTAGAAGGGGGAGGCAGAAAAGAAAGCCAGGGGGGTGTGATGGGAGAAGGCCTCAAGACACTGTTGTTGGCTTTAAACATGAAGGAAGGGGCCACGAGCCAAGGACTGTGGGCAGAGCAGCCTCGAGAAGCTGGAAAGGTCAAGGAAACAGGCTGTCCCCTGGAGCCTCCAGAAGGAATGCAGCCTTGTCACCATCTTGATTTTAGTCCAGTGAGAACTGTGTTGGACTTCCAAACTACAGAACTGTAAGATAATTAATGTGTGTGTGTGTGTGTGTTTTTTAAGAAGATGTTGGGGGTAGGAGTTTATTAATTAATTTACTTATTTTTGCTGTGTTGGGTCTTCGTTTCTGTGTGAGGGCTTTCTCTAGTTGTGGCGAGTGGGGGCCACTCTTCATCACGGTGCACGGGCCTCTCACTATTGTGGCCTCTCTTGCTGCGGAGCACAGGCTCCAGACGCGCAGGCTCAGTAGTTATGGCTCACGGGCCTAGCTGCTCCGCGGCATGTGGGATCCTCCCAGACCAGGGCTCGAACCTATGTCCCCTGCATTAGCAGGCAGATTCTCAACCACTGTGCCACCAGGGAAGCCCCTGTGTGTTGTTTTAAACCACTTAATACATGGTCCTTTGTTAGAGCAGCCACAGGAAACTAACAGACCTTCCCAGACACTGTCAGGAGAAGAGAACCTGGTAAAAGTCTGCACATCCTGGGTCCCTGGGATTGTAATGAGGGCATTATGAGGCAGGATCATCCAGGAATCCATAGATGCTGGAAACATGCAGGATACGTATACCCAGAAGAGACCTTGCCAAAGACCACCACCATGAAAAGTGTGACTTTGCACAGGACCAGGAAGAATGGGCTGGCAGTCCCCCGGGTCTCCTGGAACCATTTCCCCCCTGGGGAATTCCCTGGGCAGGTCCTTGGTTTGGAGGCTCAGAGATCTGTTGGGTGGGTCTCATGGAGTGTTCTCACGTTAGCCAAGCTCATTCTGAGAACCATAGCTCCCGAGGCTGCATGCCACTAGCTTCTGATTATCAGGACCTTATCTCTCTTGAACCAAGATACCTAGGAAGCCAAATCATAACCGAAAGACTTCTGAGCACGTTCTGTGACTCGAATGTTTCACAGCCCCTGCTACACAGCCCCACAGTCGTACTCACAATAGCTGCCCCTAGCACCAGGTAGGCTGTGTGCATCCTTGCACCTGGTTCCCCCAACCCCACCCCCCGACAGAGTGTTGACAGCACTGCCAAGGCCTCATCCTTCACAGTCTTTTTTTCAGTGTTTCCACAGTGACAAGAAAGTCCTTGCTCTGGCTCGGGAGCCCTTCTTTCCATTATCTGTTGATTTTCATACTTAACTTTCAGACAACAGTCTTCCCTTTTTCCCACATCATTGGCAGAATCCTGCTGGTAGTTTCTGTGCACAGACAACATCTCTCAACCTATTTGTTCTTGAGACGAAAAAAAAAAAATATCCTTGGAGATGGGGGTGCACCTGTGGCTAGGCTGGACCCTGAAATGGCTCTGGGTACCTGTCTGGGAGGCAGGCTTTGGTTTTTCATCTTTATCCCAGCAAACTGTGATTACCTAGCTCCTCATACCCAGGGTACAACTACTCTGTCTGTTTGGAAGCCTCTTTAACTTGAAGGCCAGCTGCTCTCTTTCCATTTTACCCTCAAAATTTGTAAACCTCAGATTCTCTGTAGCTTCTGGGGCTCTTTGTATCATATTTGGCATCCTTTCCAACTTCCTGACAGAAAGACAACCACGAGATCTCTCCCACACCCACCTTTCACCACTAAGCAGCTGTCTGACCTTTGGTAAAGCGCTTAGCTCCTCTAAGCCTCATTCTCTAATCCTAGAAGTATTTATTGAGCACCAACTAAGTGCCAGTGGCTTAGGAAAGTTTCTAGAAATATAGCAGTAAACAAAATAAACAAAAATCCCTGCCCTCAGGAGCTTGCATTCTAGTGGGACGAGACAGACAGTAAACAAATAACTAACATACATCGAATGTCAGGTGGTGACAAGTATCAAGAAGAAAACTAAGGCAGGGAAGAGGGATTGGGAGAGACAGGGACAGGGGCAGTGTTGAAATTTGAAATCCAGTGACCAGAACATCCTCAGTATGGACTGAGAAGGTGAGCAAAGCGCTGAAGAGGATGAATCATTTCCTTGTTTGTAACATAGGGATGATAATAAAGTATTTCGCTCATCAAATTGCTGTGAGGGTCTTCCCTGGTGGCTCAGTGGTTGAGAGTCCGCCTGCCAATGCAGGGGACGCGGGTTCGTGCCCCGGTCCGGGAAGATCCCACATGCCGCGGAGCGGCTGGGCCCGTGAGCCATGGCCGCTGAGCCTGCACGTCCGGAGCCTGTGCTCCGCAACGGGAGAGGCCACAGCAGTGAGAGGCCCGCGTACGGCAAAATATAATAATAAATAAATAAAAATAAAAAATAAACAAATTGCTGTGAGGATTATATGAGTTAATACATACAAAGCACTTAGATCACTGTCTGGCCCATTGTAAGTGCTTAATAAATATTAGTTATTGTTATAATCATTACTTTAATAAATGTTTTTTTGAAGGCTTTATGTTTTTCAAACATTCAATTTAGTTTGTGATGGGAATTCAAAGATGGCAACAGATATGCATGCCATTATACTCTTTCAAAAAATCAAAACAGAGACATCTCTAATCAACTCCTACCCTCTTTCTCCCTGAACCAGGAATCCTTCTTAACAGAGTCCTCTGGGCAGTCCACATTAAACAACTGGAATTGACAGGTGAAAAGAAACTTATGGGCCATCCCCCGATGCAATTGCAGTTATTGACAAACTCATCTTTTGAAATTCCCCCAGTATTCTTATCCATTTACTATGTGACGGTAATATCCTCTCTCCCCAAGAGCTGGCATCCCAACTCATTCATCTTCTGTATGCAATAATAATCTCCATCTGCTTTGAGTGGCAAAGAAAAAACGAATTCACAGTCCACTATTGAGATTGTATAAAAAAATACAAACCACACTACACTGTAATTTGTCTAATGATTACCTGTTATTTCTTTAGGGATCACCCAGTAAAAAGATCTTAACTTCCTATTATCTGTGTTTCCCTGATGTGATAACAGGTCTGAGTCCTTGTCATGAGCATGTGTGACAATGGATCAGATGTTCTTAGAAAAGAAAGTGGTTTTCACTCAGACTCCTTGTTCTCCCTACAAAACTGTAAAATCCTCACAACCTAAACACAGGCTCTTTTTCACTGTGCTTTCTCTTGGGCCTGTTCAAGATAGTCCCAGTATCTAAATTTAGTAGCATATTAATAGCGTCACTACTCACAGGCCTATTAAAGGTCAGTTCAATGGAAATTTTCTTAGAACTGTAAAGCAAAACCAAATACAATGCAAGTGTAGAGAATGAGTATACTTCCCCTAGGTAGACCAGATGTCCATAATGGAGGCATACGGTAAAATGTGGCCAGAATAGATTATGCCAGTGTCTTTAAGCCAGAGGCTTTCTAATTCTCCTAACAAGGGAGACCCGAAGTCTAGGCCGGTGGAGGTCTTGTTTTAGCATTCATCTGAAAGCTGCGTTTTGTACCCAAATTTTTATTTTTTAAAATATCAAACTTGCAGAAAAGTTGAAAGACAATTAAATAAATACACATTTGCCCTTTAACAATTATATATATGTAAAATTGTATATATATATATATATATATATACACACACACACATATTAGTGTATATTCACAACTTTTTGCTGAACCACTTGAAAGTAAGTTGCAAACATAAGGTCACTTTCACCCCTAAATATTTCACCTGCATCTATTAAAAGAAGGATATTCTCTTATACAACCACAATACCATCATCACAGTCAAGAAATTTAACATGGACACAATAATATTATCTAATAGACAGTCCTTATTCAAATTTCCACAATTATTTCCAAAATGTTTTTCTTAATTGTTATCTTACATCCAATTAAGTTTCACACATTGTATTTGATTGTTTAATATATATTTTCATCTAGAGCTGTCCCCCGACCTTTTTTGTCTTTCATGACATTTATATTTTTTAACAGTCTTATGCACTATTCCCCAATATCTATTTTCCTAATTTCTTCCTCATGACGTCATTCAGATTAACTATTTTTGGCAAGAATACTGCTTAGGTGATGTTGTGTCCCTCCTAATATATCACATCAGGAAGCACATAATGTTAGTTTGTCCCATTATTTATGAACCTAATTTTGATCCTTTAATAAGGTCTCGTCTGACAGAGCTCTCCACTGTAATTATTGGGTTGGTCAAAAAGTTCGTTCGGTTTTCCATTAAGATGTTACGAGGGCTTCCGTGGTGGCACAGTGGTTGAGAGTCCGCCTGCCGATGCAGGGGACGCGGGTTCGTGCCCCGGTCCGGGAGGATCCCATGTGCCGTGGAGCGGCTGGGCCCGTGAGCCATGGCTGCTGGGCCTGCGCGTCCGGAGCCTGTGCTCCGCAACGGGAGAGGCCGCAACAGTGAGAGGCCCG
>NW_006789568.1:324900-337089 GCF_000442215.2 Lipotes vexillifer
CAAAAAAAAAAAAAAAAAAAAAAAAAAAGATGTTACGAGAACCCCGAATGAACTTTTTGGCCAATCCAATAATATATAATCTGTGAAGTGACACTTTGATACTATGCAAATATCCTGTACCCCACAACACTTCACCCAATGGTTTTAGCATCAATTGATGGTATTGATTGGATCAGTTATTACAGAGGTCTTGGCAAACTGGTGATTATCTATCATTCCTTCTTTATTTATTAACCAGCATTCTTCTGTGAAGACAAGCTGAAATATGGGTTTATCTGTCATAAATCACATTTAAAACAGCAGGAAATCTTCCACTAGAAGCACAATGGTGAGCACAACGTTCCGTGTGGTCTCCACTTCCATCTCCTCACCCTCACCCTTCTTTCCCTCCAACTGTTTCACTTACTGAACACGTTGTTCCTAGCACTGTGTTAGTGCTTTAGGTACATTGATCATTTAAACTGACACAGAGAAGCAACTTTACCCAAGGTAAGTGACAGAACAGGGATTTGAACCTAAACACATGACTGAAAAATCGATATTCTTGCCCAGCCTCATTCCTAAACCGCTGTGTTGTCCCTTCTTGTATACATATATGACAATCACAGCAATGGTAATCCTTGAATTTTGTTGATTCCTAGGGAGCTCATCTTCCTTCCCCGTGATTATTAGCAATGTGTTGTAAAAAGGCCAGAGGAATTGTACCAAAATAATGACCATGGGATTATGGACTATCTTTATTTCCTCTTTATCCTTAGCTGTATTTCCCAAGTTTTCTATAATGAACATCTTTGATGCTTTGGGCAAATTTCTAGTTGTCAGATTCAAAAAGACTCTTCCTAAGGGTCCTCTGTCCCTTACAGAGCCAGGCTCATGGGACAGACACATGGGTGCATGCCTGGGTGTATGTGCTAGTAAGTGGTCATTCAGCAATATATGTGATTCATTCTACACCAGACCACCTGGGGGAAAGAATCCAGTTCAACTAAGGGTCCACTTTCCCAGATTCCTAATCACAGCCTGGCTTTGTGCAAGACTGCAGGCATCTATCAAGGACAGAGAAGACTAAACCTTGAACCTCAAATTGTCTACAAAGTAACAGGAAGACAAGGAAACACACAAGAATCAATTTTTGAGAAGGACAAAGTAAGAAATGCTTGGCAGTGGGGTGAGAGCAGTGATCTTCATCCACCAAGGTCAGATGCAGGAGAGATAATTTAGGTTTCAAGAAATTTCTAGAAGGAAATTAAGAATCACAGACCAGGGGCTTCCCTGGTGGCGCAGTGGTTGAGAATCTGCCTGCCAATGCAGGGGACACGGGTTCGAGCCCTGGTCTGGGAAAAGCCCACATGCCACGGAGCAGGTAGGCCCGTGAGCCACAACTACTGAGCCTGCGCGTCTGGAGCCTGTGCTCCGCAACAAGAGAGGCCGTGATAGTGAGAGGCCCGCGCACCGCGATGAAGAGTGGCCCCCGCTTGCCACAACTAGAGAAAGCCCTCGCACAGAAACGAGGACCCAACACAGCCAGAAAGAAAGAAAGAAAGAAAGAAAAAGAAAGAAAGAATCACAGACCAGAAAGTCATTGCTCTGAGAGATTTTATAAGATTCTGGACCTTTCTAACTTTCCCATGTTTTTTATTTTTGTTACTCCATGTCTGTTTCCCTATAGTCTTCAGCAGAGGGTGGAAATGCCTTTAAAAAGGAGAAAAGAAGAATTAGGAGGGAAGCCGAATCGCAATACAAAACTATGTACAATTCTAAATAACAAAAAGCCACCATAAGATAGTTCTTACATGTAAAGACTTGGAAGTTGATACTTCCATCCTCACATGAAAAAAAACTGAACACACTGAAAATCAACAACTTTTCTTAGATTCATAGGAGAACTGAGGTCACAGAGTAAACCACCACCCTGAAATCTGGAGAGACAGGGCAACACGCAGAATCACAACTTACCCAGAGCAGAAGCCGCCACTGAAGCCAGCAACTGACAGGAATGCAAATGATTTGATGCATTGCTGGAGGCTGAGTGTGGACCAGCTTGACAGTTAAAAGCTGCTGGGGTTCCAGTCTCAGGGAGACTCCACAGTTTCCTGGGGTTTACCTCCAGGAGCCCCACCAGGTTCCCTCCGGGAAAGTAGGGAAATATTCCCTGTGCTTCAGGGAAGGGGAGGAGAAAAGTAACCATTTTAAAATACGCTCAGGGGAATGTAACCATTTTGAAAGCCCAGAGCATTCTGTTCTCCTTATCAAAGGCCCTCCATCAAGGAAAACTGCTTTACCAGAGTCTTATCTGCTCTGGGGGAAGGGCAATGAGACAGCTCCAGCCCCCTCCAGTCTTCTAGTCTCACGTAATGGGAGAAGAAAAGCCAAGAAATGCTGCTGAAGGTCAAGCTCAGGATCTCAGGTCCACTGAGCTTTCATCATAAGATTATAGAATATTTCCTCTCCCCCAGTACCTTACTGTATTAGTTTCCTAGGGTTGCCATACCAAAGTACCATAAACTGAGCGGCTTACACAATAGAAATTTACTTTCTCACAGTTCTGGAGGCTAGAAGTCCAAAATCAAGGTGTTGGCAGGGCTATGCTCTCTCTGAAGGCTCTAGGGAAGCATCCTTCCTTGCCTCTCCCTAGTTTCTGGTGGTTGCCAGCAATCCTCGGTATTCCTTGGCTTGTGTCTGCATCTCTCCAATTTCTGCCTCTGTCATCACATGGCTTCTTTCTGTGTGTCTGTGTGTATCCCTATGTGTCCTCTCTTCTTATAAAAACATCGGTCTTTGGATTTAGGGTCCACCTTAACCCAGTACGACCTTGTTAATGTAACTAATTACAACTGCGAAGACCCTATTTCCAAATAAGGTCACATTCTGAGGTTCCAAGTGAACATGAATTTGGGGGGAACGTTATTAAACCCACTACATTATCACCATATCAACAATTCCAGGATAATAAAAGTAAATCACAACTGAGAGAGCTGCAAGACACAGACTTTATTAAAGATAGAGTTCTTAGGGAACCTAAAAACAACAGAGAGAAAAAAATAAATAAAATTAGGAAACTGAAGTCTCTGGCACCTATGGCCACAGCAAACATTAAACACAGCCTAGATCCTACTCAGATTAACATAAAACCTCACACTAAAAGCCTGATTAGCTCAGATTCTATTATCACATACACCGTAACCAACCTTCAACAAAAAATTACATGTTAAAAAGCAACAAAATACTCTGTCTGAAGAGACAAAGCAAGCATCAGAACCAGACTCAGAAATGACACAGATTTTGGAATATCTGACAGGGAATTTAAAGTAACTATGAAAAATATATTAAGAGTTCTGATAGAAAGAGCAGATACATGTAAAACAGATGGCTAATGAAGGCAAAGAGATGAAAACCTTAAGAAAGAATCAAAAGGAAATACAAGCAATCGAAACTGAAATGCAAACAGAAAAGAGAATGAATAAAATGAGACAATATCCAAGAACAAAAGGACAATTGCAAGAGGTATAACACATGCATAATGGAAATATCAGAAAGAGAAGAAAGAGAGCAGCAGACAAATCTTTAAAATAGCAATGACTGAATTTTCCAGAATCAATGATAGACACCAAACTACAGATCCAGGAAAATCAGAGAACAAGCAGAATAAATATGAAATTGCAGGGAGGAAAAAACCCACCAACCTAGAATTCTGTATGCAGTGAAGTTAGCCTTCAAAAGTGAAGGAGAAATAAAGACTTCCTCAGGCAGAGAAAAACTGAATGAATTCATTGACAGTAGACTGCCTTGCAAGAAATGTTAGAAGGAGTTCTTCAGAGAGAATGAAAATAATATAGCTCAGAAACTACAGACTCAGACTTAAAGAAAAGAAGAATGTTAGAGAAGGAATAAATGAAAGTAAAAGAAAATTTTTATTTTTCTGAATCTAATAGATCTAATAGATAATTGTTCAAAGTAACAATAACAGCAATGTACTGGCTGGTTATAGCTTATGGATAAGTAAAATGATTAACAGAAATGTTATAAGGGACAGGAGGGAAGAACTGGGAAACCTCCATTATAAGCAACTGCACTACCATGGAAGTTTTATAGTGCTAATTGAAAGTGGACTTAGGTTAGTTGTAAATGTCTATTGCAAACTGTAAGGCAACCACTAAAAGAAGTATAATTGCTATGCTAAGAGAGGAGAGAAAACGGAATCATTTAAAATGCTCAAATAAAAGCCAGAGAAGGTAGAAAGAGAGTGTTAGATTTTAAAAGGAAACAAAGAACAAGTGCGATGATTAGAAAACAATTGCAGGGGACTTCCCTGTTGGCACAGTGGTTAAGAATCCACCTGCCAAAGCAGGGGACGTGGGTTCAAACCCTGGTGCAGGATGATCCCACATGCCGCAGAGCAACTAAGCCCGTGTGTGCCACAGCTACTGAAGCCCATACACCTAGACCCCATGCTCCACAACAAGAGAAGCCACCACTCTGAGAAGCACGTGCACCGCAATGAGGAGTAGCCCCCACTTGCCGCAACTGCAGAAAAGCCCGCACACAACAACAAAGACCCAAGGCATCCATAAATAAAATAAATAAATTTTATTAAAACCTTGAAAAAAACCCAATTGCAAACATGGCAGATATTAATCCAACTATATCAATAATTATTTTAATGTGAATGGTCTAAATAGACCAATTAAAAGACAGAGACTGTCATAGTAGATACAAAAAAAAGACCCAACTATATGTTATCTACAAGAAAATTACTTTCAATATAAAGATACAAACAGATTAAAACTAAAGGGATGGAAGCCTTAAAAAGAATGGAAATTCTGCATATGCCACAACTTGAATGAATCTTAAGGACATGCTAAGTGAAATAAGCCAGTCACACAAAAAGATAATACATATATGAGATATCTGGAATTTAGTCAAATTCATAGAGACAGAGAGTAGGATGGTGGTTGTCAGGGAATGGGACAAGGAGTTATTGTTTAATGGATATGGTTTCTGTTTTTCAAGATGAAAAGAATTCTGGAGATGGATGGTGGTGATGGTTGCACAAGAATATGAATGTACCTAATACAGTGGAAATGTACATTTTAAAATGGTTAGCATGGTAAATTTTATGTTATTTGTATTTTACAACAATAAAAAAGTTTTATTAAAATTAAAGAATGGAGAAAAGTAAAGTAATGGAGTGTACCATGCAAACTAATCAAAAGGAAGCTGGGAGATAGCCTCATTCACCAGAGGGCAGACAGCAGAAGCAAGAAGAACTACAATCCTGCAACCTGTGGAATGAAAACCACATTCACAGAAAGACAGGCAAAATGAAAAGGCAGAGGACTATGTACCAGATGAAGGAACAAGATACAACTCCAGAAAAACAATTAAATGAAGTAGAGATAGGCAACCTTCCATAAAAAGAATTCAGAATAATGATAATGAAGATGATCCAGGACCTCGGAAAAAGAATGGAGGCAAAGATCAAGAAGATGCAAGAAATGTTTAACAAACACCTAGAAGAATTAAAGAACAAACAAACAGAGATGAACAATACAATAACTGAAATGAAAAGTACACTAGAAGGAGTCAATAGCAGAATAACTGAGGCAGAAGAACAGAGAAGTGACCTGGAAGACAGAATGGTGGAATTCACTGCCATGGAAGAGAATAAAGAAAAAAGAATGAAAAGAAATGAAGACAGCCTAAGAGACCTCTGGGACAACATCAAACGCAACAACATTCACATTAAAGGAGTCCCAGAGGGAGAAGAGAGAGAGAAAGGACCTGAGAAAATATTTGAAGAGATTATAGTCGAAAACTTCCCTAACATGGGAAAGGAAATAGCCACCCAAGTCCAGGAAGCACAGAGTCCCAGGCAGGATAAACCTGAGGAGAAACATGCCGAGACAGATAGTGATCAAATTGACAAGAATTAAAGACAAAGAAAAATTATTAAAAGCAACAAGGGAGAAACAACAAATAACATACAAGGGAACTCCCATAAGGTTAACAGCTGATTGCTCAGCAGAAACTCTACAAGCCAGAAGGGAGTGGCACAATATATTTAAACTGATGAAAGGGAAGAACCTACAACCAAGATTACTCTACCCAGCAAAGATCTCATTCAGATTCGACAGAGAAACCAAAAGCTTTACAGACAAGCAAAAGCCAAGAGAATTCAGCACCACCAAACCAGCCCTACAACAAACGCTAAAGGAACTTCTCTAAGTGGGAAACGCAAGAGAAGAAAAGGACCTAGAAAAACAAACACATAAAAACAAACACATAACAATTAAGAAAATGGTAATAGGAACATACATATCGATAATTACCTTAAACATGAATAGATTAAAAGCTCCAACCAAAAGATACAGGCTCTCTGAATGGATACAAAAACAAGACCCATCTATATGCTGTCTACAAGAGACCCACTTCAGACCTAGGGACACATACAGACTGAAAGTGAGGGGATGGAAAAAGATATTCCATGCAAATGGAAATCAAAAGGAAGCTGGAGTAGCAATACTCATATCAGATAAAATAGACTTTAGAATAAAGAATGTTGCAAGAGACAAGGAAGGATACTACATAATGATCAAGGGATCAATCCAAGAAGAAAATATAACAATTATAAATATATATGAACCCAACATAGGAGCACATCAATACATAAGGCAAATGCTAACAGCTATAAAAGAGGAAATCGACAGTAACACAATAATAGTGGGGGACTTTTATCACCTCACTTACACCAATGGACAGATCATCCAGACAGAAAATTAATACGGAAACACAAGCTTTAAATGACACAATAGACCAGATAGATTTAATTGATATTTATAGGACAGTCCATCCAAAAACAGCAGATTACACTTTCTTCTCAAGTGCACATGGAACATTCTCCAGGATAGATCACATCTTGGGTCACAAATCAAGCCTCGGTAAATTTAAGAAAACCGAAATCATATCAAGCATCTTTTCTGACCACGATGCTATGAGATTAGAAATCAATTAAAGGACTTCCCTGGTGGCACAGTGATTAAGAATCCACCTGACAATGCAGGGGACGCGGGTTCGAGCCCTTGTCTGGGAAGATCCCACATGCTGTGGGAATGACCAATTCCTTCAAAGGCACAATCTACCAAAACTGCCACAAGGAAAAATAGATAATCTACATAGGTCTATTCAAAGAAATTGACTCAATAATTAATAAGGGTTCAAAAAAAAGAAAGCAGCAGGCCCAGATGATTTCACTGGTGACTTTTACCAAATATTTAAGGGGAAAAAAAGTGATACCAATTGCAGGAGTAAAATCCTGCGAGAATTAATGATCATTGTGAAACGCATTTTTTTAATGTACCAAAACAGTTATTAAGAGCTTCTCAATAGATAAATCAGGAAGTAAATTGATGGTTAAGAGAGAATGTGTTAGCCAGATAACCTTAAGAAAAGCAATGGATCCTTTATAATACAACACATAATGTAAAGATTTAGGGCTTCCCTGGTGGCTCAGTGGTTAAGAATCCGCCTGCCAATGCAGGGGACCAGGAAGATCCCACATGCCACGGAGCAACTGAGTCCGTGTGCCACAACTACTGAGCCTGCACTCTAGACCTCGCAAGCCACAACTACTGAGCCCATGTGCCACAACTACTGAAGCCTTCGTGCCTAGAGCCCGTGCTCCACAACAAGAGAAGCCACCGCAATGAGAAGCCTGCTCACCGCACTCGCCACAGCTAGAGAAAAGCAGCACACAGAAACGAAGAACCAACACAGCCATAAATAAATAAATAAATAAATAAATATCCTTTAAAGAAAGATTTAAATGAGAATATTAAGCAAAATAATAGAGATTAGATTTTATCACAATTCTAATCTTTGTAAAATTGTTTAGTGTACTTGCATTTGTAACATTAAACAAAAAAACCTTTAAGATGGCATTCTAAATTTTAGTTATACAATTCAATTACACATTTAGACTATGAGTCATTCAAGTAAAAGCCCAATTTGGGGATTCTTTATATCTCAAAATTTTACGAGGAAAAAATGTTGCAAAATCATATAAAGCAAAATCCATGACATATAAAATAAGGGATTCATATCCAGAATATATAAAGAACTCCTAAAACTCAAAAAATAAAAAATAAACAACCTGATTTTAAAATGGGTAAAAGACAGCTACCATCTATCCCTTGGCCTTAACTTTGAAATTTTGAGATTATATGCAAACATGTGTAAAGACTCATGAATATGGATGATGCTGGAATTTCATAAATTCTAAAATAAAACCTGAAACCAGAAAAAAGAATGGGTAAAAGACTTGAATAGACATTTCTCCAAAGAAGATATACAAATGGCCAAAAAGCACATGAAAAGATGCTCAACAGCACTCATCATTAGGAAAATGCAGTCAATTTCATTTGCTTTGAGATACCATTTCACACCCATTAGGATGACTATTATTTAAAAACAAAAACAAACAGAAAATAACAAGTGTTGGTGAGGATGTGGAGAGATTGGAACAGCTGTGCACTGCTGGTAAAATGGTGCAGCCACTATTGGAAACAGTACAGTAGTTCCTCAAAGAATTAAACATAGAACTACCATATGATCCAGCAATTCCACTTCTGGAATTGCAAAGAACTGAAAGCAGAGACACAACAGACATTTGAACACCCATGTTTAGAGCAGCATTATTCACAAGAGCCAAAAGATGGAAGCAACTTGAACATCCATCTACAGATGAATGAATGGATAAACAAAACGTAGTGTATATACAGACAATGAAATATTTATTATTCAGCCTTTAAAAGGAAGGAAACTCCGACACACACTATAACATGGATGAATCTTGAAAATATTATGTTGGGAATTCCCCGGTGGTTAGGACTCAGAGCTTCCACTGCAGGGGGCATGGGTTTGATCCCTGGTTGAGGAACTAAGATCCCACAAGACAAGCAGCACAGCCAAAAAAATAGAAAAGAGAAAATAAAAATATGCTGTGAAACAAGCCAGTCACAAAAAGACAAATACTGGGTGATTACAGTTATATGTGGTACCTAGTTTAGTCAATTCCGAAAGACAGAAAGTAGAATGGGGGTTTCCCAGGGCTGGCAGGAAAGGAGGAATGGGGAGTAAATGTTTAATTAGTACAGAGTTTCAGTTTGCAAGATTAAAAATTTTCTGGAGGTGGATGGTAGTGATGGTTACACAACAATGAGAATGCCATTGAATTTAATGCCATTGAATTGTACACTTAAAATGCTTATAATACTAAACTTTATGTTATATGTATTTTACCACAATTTTTAAAATTTACTAGTAGTAATAATCCATGATAAATAGAGTGCCAATATAATTTACTGGCTAACCTGGGACATTTTGGGCTGAAAGAGTAGATGCTTTTAATAACTACATCTGGACCCCAGGGGTAAAACGTGACTTTCCTGGGTAACCAAGCTGCCCTCAAAATATCCTGCTCCTACCTTAGTTGAAAGTGACTGTCTTTAAGTGTGACAAATATTCAGTAGAGTAACTATGGAAGAAATCTCACAGTTAACAATGCCAAGAAATAATTATGCCTGTTCTATAACCTCAAACTTCTTAAATTTGGCCACTAAACTTTTAAAATAAAATTGCCACAATCACTTTTGGATACATTTCTGATTTATGGTTTTGTCCCAGAAGTCCGTTCTACTCCAGAACGCTCACCCTTGGTTCCAGACTCAGCCGTCAGTACATGTACGTGGGACACACCTGAACCTTCCTGCCTCTGTCCCGCCCTTCTTCCCCCTGTCCTCTTCCATCCCAATCCCACCCATCCTTTAAAGTAGGCCCCCTGGGACTTCCCTGGTGGCACAGTCATTGGGAATCTGCCTGCCAATGCAGGGGGCACGGGTTCGAGCCCTGGTCCAGGAAGATCCCACATGCCACAGAACAACTAAGCCCATGAGCCACAACTACTGAGCCTGCACTCTAGATCCTGGGAGCCACAACTACTGAGCCCACGTGCCACAACTACTGAAGCCCACGCACCTAGGGCTCGTGCTCCACAACAAGAGAAGCCACTGCAATAAGAAGACCGCGCACCGCAACCAAGAGTAACCCCCGCTCTCCGCAACTAGAGAAAGCCCGTGTGCAGCAATGAAGACCCAAGGCAGCCAAAAATAAATAAATTTTAAAAAATAAAAAACAAAATAAAGTCAGCCCCCCACAAATGCCCCCTCATCTGTCCAGCCTTTCCTGACCCACCAGGTAGGATTTCTCCACTTCCAAACTTCAGTGGTACTTTAGTTGGCGTGAGGATAACAAGCTAAGATCTAGATTATCGAATGAAATTTATTGACATATGCTTGGCTACCGACCCTGAGAAATAGTCATAACTAAAAGAGAAAAACTACCTTGGACCTCCCCCACGTACACTCCTTAGGCAGTGCCTTGTTGTTTTCGGGAGCTTGTGGGGGACCTGAGGCCAAGTCATGGAGCAAGAAGCTGATTGATTCATGGCCATGATGGGAACTGACATTCCTCTGAGTGGTTTTGTGTCTGTGTGTGTGTGTGTGTGTGTGTGTGTGTGTGTGTGTGTGTCTGTGTGAGTGTGTGTGTGTGTGTGTGTGTGTGTGTAAAGGAAGTGGTAATTCTAACCCTCCCAGGTCTCAGGCTCTGACTCACAGGGGTCCCCCAGCCCCAGAGCCTGGCCTCCATGTCGCTAAGGATCTGGGCAACACAGTAAGGTGCCTGGCTGAAAAATTCCCCTGGGGGAGCTGATCGCGAGAAGGTTACTCTCCCCATTCATGTAGTTTTATCAAGATTCCTGGATACTGCAGGCCTGGCCCAGGTTACCTCGATCACGCACATCATTGTAGATTTTAAAAGAGTCCTAAAGGTCACCTATCTTGGTAAATATTTCACAGCCTTCCCCCAAGTTAATAATATCACCTCTGTTTTTCTGTACTCCCATAGCACATTGTGAGTGTGGCTATATGCTGTAAAAAGTTGGTTTCTTTGTTGTTGCTTTTTTTCTTGCAAACATTAAGCTAACATCGTGCTTAATCTATACCAGGATTCTCCTCCTATGGCTGTGAATCCCTGAGGTCATCAACTTAATGTAAGGAAAACAAAGACTAATCTTACTTACAGGAAAATGGAAGCTTTAAGTAGCCTTACAAAACCAAAGGGCAACATTAGCACATATAATGTGACATCTCAGGATTGCGTCAAAAAGTGTATACTTTGACCACTTTCACACCCACTAGGATGGCTAGAACCAAAAACACAGAAAATAACAAGGGTGGATGAGGATGTGGAGTGATTGGAAGCCTCATATTGCTTTGACCCTCATTGCTGCTGAGAATGTAGAATGGTGTAGCTGCATATGGCCCAGCAAATCCACTCCTTGGAATATACCCAAAAGAATAGAAAATAGGGGACTTCCCTGGTGGTGCAGTGGTTAAGAATCCACCTGCCAATGCAGGGAACAGCCCTGGTCTGGGAAGATCCCACAGGCCACGGAGCAACTAAGCCCGTGCCCCACAACTACTGAGCCCGTGCTCTAGAGCCCTCAAGCCACAACTACTGAGCCCATGTGCCACAACTACTGAAGCCCACACGCCTAGAGCCAGTGCTCTGCAACAAGAGAAGCCACAATGAGAAACCCACACACTGCAACCAAGAGTAACCCCCGCTCTCCGCAACTAGAGAAAGCCCACGCGCAGCAACGAAGACCCAACGCGGCCAAAAATAAATAAATTTATTTGAAAAAAAAGAAAAAAAGCAATAGAAAATAGGTGTTCAAACAAAGACTTGTATAGGAATGTTCATTGCAACACCATTCACAGTGGCCAAAAGGTGGAAGCAGCCTGCCGTCTATCAGCTGATAGATAGCTAGCAGGCTGTAGTATATCTGTACAATTAACTTGTCAACTGCAAAAAAGAAAAAAATACACAGCCTAAAAGTTGAGAATTATGTTTTACTTGGTGGACGGAACTAAGGCCCAGACACAGCATCTCAGATAGCTCTGGGGAGCTGCTCTGAAGAGGTAGGGGAGGAGCCAGGGTATATAGGAGTTTTTGCAGCAAAGACCATGTAGTCAGAACTTCAAAAGTTAATTAAAGAAAACCAGATATCTCAGGTTAAGGAATTTAGCGCTTTTTTTTTTTTTTTTTTTTTTTTTTTCTTTTTTTTTGTTGTGG
>NW_006789568.1:337246-359000 GCF_000442215.2 Lipotes vexillifer
AGAAAATTAATTAAAGAAAACCAGAGTTCGCAGGTTAAGGAATTTGGGCCTTTTTTTTTTTTTTTTTTTTTTTTTGCACTTTTCTATGTATGGGAAGATGCAAGAGTCTGGGCTCACTGAAATCATTCCTTTGCTGTGCACCCTAGCCATCCAGGGCCAGTATCCTGTGCTTTCCCAGCCTCAGCCCCCTCAGGGTGCACCGTTGCAGGTGGCTGCAGGGGCTGAGGGCTTGGCAGTGGGCAGCCCGTTGGTCTCCATCCTGAGTTCCCTCAGCGCTCACCGTAGTAGGTGTGGGCAGAGCTGGGGAGGCCTTTAGTGGCTTGGTGGCTGCAACGTCCCTTGTTTACTGATATGAAAAACTGAATGTTTTTCCTTCACACACTAGTCATAAAAAGGAATGAAATACTGACACATCTGCGACACAGATGAACCTTGAAAACATGCTGAATGAAAGAAGCCAGACACAAAGGGCACCTATTTTATGATTCCATTTATCTGAAATGTCAAGAATGGCAAATCCATAGAGATGGAAAGCAAATTAGTGACCTCGTATGCATCGGGGGAGGGGAAACAGGGAGTGACTTCTTAACGGGTATGAGGTTTCCTTTGGGGGTGATGGAAATGTGGTTACAATATACTGTGGATGTTCTAAAAGCCACTAAATGTACACTTTGAAATGGTTAAAGTGTTGAATTTTATGTTATGTGACTTTTACCTCAATTTTTTTGTGTGTGCACTTTGACTAAGGCAAGTGTTTGTCACAGAAGCTGCTTCTCTCCTTGCAACTCTTCATTATCCCCCAGTGTCGGAGACCCTCCTCCCAAACCCCCCCAAAGCCACCCACCTCCCAAGAGATGCCTGAGGACTGGAGGCCGGAAAGGAGAGGTCAGCCTGTAGTGTGACCTTTGCCCTAATTTTCACCTTCGTCCTCCTGCCTTCTCATCACTCTCAGAATCCAGAGGCTGTGCCAGCCCCAGAAGGATGCAGGTATTCCCATGTCCTGCATCAAGGGTATCACATTTGATTCTCCCAAATATCCAGCATCAATAGTTTAGACAAAAACCAACACCGAATGGATTCCATCCTAAGGCAGAATGTTCCAAAATAGGAAGAAATGAGAGTGAGCACCAGAGGTCTGTTTGCATGGGTAACAAAGTTCAGGATAATATGAAAAAGAGAATATATGTTATACTGTCTTTTGTGTAATGAAAAATAGAAAATAGGAACATGTGTGCATTATTTTCATGAAAAGAAATACAGAAAGTATTAACAGAAACTAATGAAAAGGGTTAACTATGGAGGTGGAGGGGACAATGTCGAAGGACTGGGAATGGCAGTGAGACTTGTATACCTTTTTATATCATTTTAACTTTGAACTATATAAATGTTTTATGTATGTGAAAAATTAAATTTTAAAAGACGGGATAAAGCAAATCCTACAATGAAGTGCAAACAGAAACAAACTGATTATATATTAAACTGATAACATGACCACACAGAAGG
The DNA here is from genome assembly GCF_000442215.2 of Lipotes vexillifer. Lineage (NCBI taxonomy): Eukaryota > Metazoa > Chordata > Mammalia > Artiodactyla > Lipotidae > Lipotes > Lipotes vexillifer. Next base: position 338,750 of record NW_006789568.1, read on the forward strand.
AATTGATTCAAGTACTCTAACTGTTCTAAGAACAAAAACATTTTTATACAGTTGACCCTTGAGCAACACGGATTTGAACTGCATGGGCCCACTTGTATGTGGATGTTTTTCACTAAATAGGTACTGCAGGACTACACGACTTTCAGTTGGTTGAATCTGCAGATGCAGAAACAGGGATACAGAGACTAGCAATAAGTTATACACGATTTTGGACAGAGTGGGTGCCCCAGCCTCCATGTTGTTCAAGGGTCAACTGTACTTTACTTAGTAGGTGTACTGTTAGTTGTAGTACTGGTCTTGTAGTTCTGAAACTTCTATGTATTATATAGTATTAAGCAAATACATATTTTATTGTAAGAGAAAAAAGATACTAGTAATAAGTACAGTACAGTAAAAGAAGTTAAAGAGGGCTTCCCTGGTGGCGCAGTGGTTGAGAGTCCACCTGCCAATGCAGGGGACACGGGTTCGTGCCCCGATCCGGGAAGATCCCACATGCCGTGGAGTGGCTGGGGGGGGGGGCCATGGCCGCTGAGCCTGTGCGTCCGGAGCCTGTGCTCCGCAACAGGAGAGTCCACAGCAGTGAGAGGCCTGCGTACCAAAAAAAAAAAAAAAATTAAGAAGTTAAAGAAAAGACATATGAGATTAAATTTGAGATGGAACTATCAGCTTGAACTCGTTATTTTTTTTTTTTTAATGTTTCCTGGTTTGTTCACTGACGGGCCCAGAAGCAACAACACCCCTACAGCAATGAGCACATACAACACTAAGTTCTTGTTTCCTACATATCATTCACCACTAAGGGAACCAGGAACAAGGACTGCTTGAAGAAATGGTTAATTCTAGGTCTGGGGCTGAAAATGTACAACTTGAGCCTGGAATATCTTGTCGTGCCAGAAAGTAAAAAAGTACACAAGATAAATGTGATTGTGTCAAAGAGATTCAGGCTGTGACCTAGAGGCTCCCACCTCTCAGTGGGACATTGAGAACATCAAAATGAATAACAATAGTATTAGGTTATAACACAGTTTTAAAATCCATGAAGTACTGCAAAAAAAAAAAAAAAAAAAAAAAAAAGGTAAAATCCATGAAGCCACAGTGATTTTCAGAAGAAAGAAAGGGGGTGGGGGGATTCTTACAGAAAAATGCCAGCTAGTAAATGTGAAATTAATAAAAGAATGAAAACCCACCATTTCTGTGACCCCCATTGCAGTACTTGATTTGGGCAAGTCTCATCAATGGTTGCTAAAACTACTGGGTGACCTGGATATTCAGTTGATCCTCTAACTATGTGACGATCCCTCAAATTACTTACTGATTACAAAGCAGAGAGAGGCTTGGTGATCAAAGTCAGCATCACCAAGGGTACACAACCTGACAATATTTGCTCACCAAAGTGATGCAATGAGAAGTATGCCATTATCACCTAGGTGGTATTCCTGCCAAAACTATTAAACCTGAATCTAAACATGGGTAAACAAACAGATTAATCTACCATGTGGCACATGGCTGAGACTCTTCAAAAAGACCTATGTCACAAACACAAACAAACAGCAATAAAACAGCAGAAAGGTGAGAGACTGTTTTAGGTTAAGAGAGACTAAAGGGACATAACCAAATATCATACGTGAACCTCTCTTGGATCCTGGATAGGAAAAAAATCCAGCTATAAAAGACATTTGGCGGACAAGTCTATTGAATGCAGATGCTGTTATGGTTATGATAATGGTATTGAGGTTTTGTTGGAGAACATCCTGATTAAGAGATGCTGAGATATTTAGAAGTGAAGTGTCAAGATGTCAGCAACTTACTTTCAAATTGTTCAGCAAAATAAAAGTATGTAAAATATACAGAGAGAGGGAGGAAGAGAAAGCAAATATAGCAAAATGTTAACCGTTGGAGAATCTAGGGGACGGTATAAGTGTGTTCACTGTACTCAGCTTTTCTGTTGGCAATTTCAAAATAAAATGTTGGGGTCGGAGGGTGGTGGTGGGGGGAATGTCAGGTGGACAGAGAAGGTTGTGATAGTTTGCCGCCAGGCCCAAGAGGTCTGCCACCCACACAGGAAGTTTAGAAAGGCTTCCTAGGGACTTCCCTGGTGGTCCAGCGGTTAAGACTCCGCACTTCCACTGCAGGGGGAATGGGTTTGATCCCTGGTCAGGGAACTAAGATCCCACATGTCGCATGGCCAAAAAATAAAAAATAAGAAAGTCTTCCTAAATAACACTAGACTAACTGTCCTCTTACGTCTTCCGAAAAGAGGGAAGGGTCTACATTCCACGTGCCTTGAACATCCTCACCCCCATTCAGCACCTGGTAAAACCTCCGCCAGTTACAGACATTCTGAACCCAGCATCCATTGGAAGAGTTTGATGAATGGAAAACACACCTGGCAAATACCATACAGGTACAGAGGAGAGTCTCCCCAGGCCCTACGCTCTGGGATGGCGATCCCCACCCCCCAAGCTCCAGGCCTGTGGAGCCTGGAGCTGGTCCCAGCCTTGAGCTTGGGTGGGAAGGGGTCCACCTACCACACCAGGGTTTCTCCCCTTTCTTTTCATCTAGGGCTCCAGGGGCCTTTCCTAAGTGGACCTCGGGTTCTGCCGGAGTGGGAGCCCTGGACTGTCCTTCACCCACTTGGCTCAAAATTGTATTTGTTCATTCGTTTGTTCAATTATTCAATTAGTTGACAAGTATTTCTTGAGCACCAGGCATTGTTTGGAGCACGAGGGACCCCCTGACGAACAAGCAGCCGTGGTCCCTGCCCTCATGGAGTTCACAGGCAAACTGCAGCCACCACAAGTGCCACGAACGGGAGGAACACGGCGCCAACAGAGTGTTCTCAGAAGGGGAACTGCGTAGGTGACATTCGAGTGACAGGCAGGATGTACATGGGCAGGCTCTGGGGATGGGCCAGATTTAGGGGATGATGAGCATGAGGGTGTGAAGGAATACTCCCAGGGTTGGCTTGAGTAACCAGATAGACACTGGTGGCCCTCACAGGACATCCTGGAGAGGCCTCAGTGGAGGGGGGTGCACGACAGGCACACGGAGCAGAGGCCCGTGCTGGGGCTCTGTGAAGAGTCACGGGCGGCGACGTGTGGCCAGAGCCTGCCCTGCTCCTCCAGAAACCTTGGCCACGCCCAGAAGAACACTCAAGGACAAGTCTTCAGTCCTGGGCAGGCTCCTCTTATTCTGCTCTCCTTTGTCCTCAGAAGCAGATTCTGGGCAGCATCCCATATTCCAGGTGACAAGCTCCTCTGGCTGGCTGGCCGGGAGGGTGTGCTTCCTTTCTCCCCTGGAAGCCAGGATGGGGACAGGGGAACAGCTCAGGGACATACATGCAAACACAAATTCTCTCTCTGTCTCTCTCTGTCTCTCTCTGTCTCTCTCTCTCACACACACACACACACACACACTCGTATACACGATTCTGCCTCTCAGGATTGGCCACCCCAGAGACGTATGATTTGCTTTGCAGAGGTTGGAGATCATTTTATTTTCCTAGGATCGCACTGGAGAACGGAACCCTCCTCTGCTACTCTCTTTCCCCCAACACATAACACATGGTTTCCCCAAAACAAGAAATTCCTGGTTCAAGTGCCCTCTACATGGAATGAGACGAGGGGACTGAGTCTCACTTGCAGGTGGACATGGAACAAAATGGGGCCAAACAAGCACATGTGGAAGAAGAGTCCTAGGAATACAAGCCCTCTGGAATTAGCAGAAACTGTGGGTTGGAGTCTGTATTCATCTCCCGGGGCTCCTGCAACAAATTGCCACAGAATTGGTGGCTCAAAACAACAGAAATGTATGCTCCCACCAGAAAGCCAGAAGTCCAAAATCAAGGTGACAGCAGGACCACGCTGCCTCCGGAAGCTCGAAGGGAAGTTCTGTTCCTGCATCTTCCAGCTTCTGGCGACTCCAGACGTTCCCTGGCCTATGGCTGCGTCACTCCAATCTCTGCTTCTGTCTGCACACAGCCTTCTCTTCTGTGTGTCTCTCCTCTGTGTATCTCTGATAAGGACACTTGTCATTGGATTTAGGGTCCATCCAGATAAGGATCCCACAGATCTCTTCATCTCAAGATCCTCAACGATGTCTGCAAAGACACTTTTTCCAAATAAGGTCATATTTAGGAGTCCCCAGAATTGTAAAGTGGACATATCTTTGGGGGTCACCATTCAACCCACTACAGTATGAGACTTCCACAGAACATGAGAGAGGAGAGGCAGCAGTTCATCTCACTTTCTTTCTGACTTGGCGCTGGTGCCTGTGGTGAGGGCCACTCATACTACAACTGCGCCGAGAAAACCATCACTCCTTCAGGCTCTCACCACTTCTCAAAAAGAAAACAGAAGGCATTCTGGGAAATGCTGGTGGGCCCCAAACCCGTTCCCAGCCATGCAAATTATACCCTCTCTTCAGGGCCTATTTCCAAGCCCCCTACTTTGAGGTTCCTTTGCCGGCCACCCTAGGCCCCAGCTGTGTCGCCCTCCATCGGACTCTATGACCTTGGGCACTGATCTTGTTTGAACCCCTCGACAAGTGTTTGCTGGCTGCCTACTCTGTGCTGGACCCCAGGCTTATGAGAAAACTCATCTGGCAATTAATCCTGCTGATGGCTTTGCATGTGAGATTTGGACTGGTTCTGTGAAGTCCCAGATTCCTGGGGGGTGAGTGGGAGGTTCAAAAGTCAGTACAAAAAGCTTAAATCCCTGGAGCCAAAGTCACCCTCAGAGGATCCCTTTTAAACCACCAAGAACCAGACCTTGAAGCTCAAAAGCAAAAATCAACTTGTTGCCTTGCAGTGTAGGTAGGATCTCCCTTGCCCTGGGGCAGATCTAGTTTGAAAATAGGGGTGGGAAGAGGAAAATGCATTAATGACACTTTTCTTTTTTATTTCTTCATCTCGATTTTTTAGTTAGATTTCCTAAGTTATCGGCATGTGTGTGGCAACTCACTGGATGTTATGCTCACGGAGGAGCTCCCTGACGGCAGGTGGAAACCTCCTCCTCTCCTCTTGAGTGAGCCAGAGAGCAGCCTGTGCAAGGCTGGACAGGGCAGGGGCTGGATAAAGGTGCTGAGGGCGAGGAGGGAGGGAGGGAGGGGAGTGGTGCCCACACCCGTGGGTCTCACTTCTCCAAGCGACTCTAAGGTATTTTTCTGGAGATTGTTCCCATCAAGAGGAATTCTGGGACAAGTTGTCCATCAAGGGCTTTCTCACCACATAACCCGGGTCCAGTGCCTTCCCTCTGGGCTAAATATCCACCTAAAGCCACGACAGGGACAGGCCCACACCGTCCAATTCTGGACTTTCAGCTGCAGCCACGTGTAGAGTCACTGTGCCCAATGCCTGAGAGCTCAACATACAGCAGATGCTCGTTAAATGTCGAAAGTCTCAGAGAACTCTCAGGTCTGCCAACCTCAGCCAGGGTGTGGGGCTCTCTATATTAGTCAGGGTTCTCCAGAGAAACAGAATCAATAGGATGTGTGTGTATACAGAGAGTGATTTGTTTTAGAGAATTAGCTCACATGATAGTAGACACTGGCAAGCCCAAAATCTTCAGAGTAAGCCAACAGGCTAGAGACCCAAGGAAGAGGTGATGCTGCAGTTCAAGTCCAAAAGCAGTCTGCTGACAAATTCCCCCTTTCTCGAGGGAGCTCAGTCTTTTTCTCAAGGCCTTCAACTGATTGAATGAGGCCCACCCACATTAGGGAGAGCAATCTGCTTTACTCAAAGACTTGCTGATGTGAATGTTAAGCCCATTCCAAAAAAACCTTCATAGAAACATCTGGAATAATATTTGACCAAGTTTCTGGGCAAGGTGGCCCAGGCAAGCTGACACATACAATTAACCATCACATTCCCCTACCCGAACCACAGTGAGGCCCTCTGAGTCTCACTCTCTCATTCTCTATGCCTACTCCCTTCCCTGCTGGGCTAACCCTGAGTTCTCCCCTGCCCTGTTCTACCCAAAAGGTCCCAGGGATTTGACTTTCTCCTTCTTGGACCTTTCTCTTTCCAGCAGGGTGGATCCCATCACTCTGGTGGCTCCCAGAATTATATTTACCCCAAGCACCTCCTGGAGGGAATGGAGCATGATTGGCTGCACCCAGTGAATGGGAGGAGTGCCTCTCCCTGTGCCTCCCTGCCCCTGCATCACTGCCAGCCTGGACCAGGCAGAAAACAGCCTTAGATAGAAGCCCATAATCTTGCTTTATTTTCTTCTAGAGCTTAATACCAAATGAAATTATAGTATTGTTCTACCTGCTCATTGTTATCTCTCTCCTACCAAAATATAAGCCCCCAGAGGACAGGGACTTCATCCCCAGAGCCTAGCCCAGTGCCTGGCACAGCCAGGGCCTTGGAGGATTTGTTGACTGGCTAAAAGACATTCTCCTTTGTTCAGCACGTGCCGGGCCAAGCAAGGTGTGGACACAAGCTCAGCTACATCAGGAATTCACAATTTCTGAGCATCTCCACACACATGCCCAAGACCCTTCATTTCTCTCTCCCTGGGAGCTAGACCCGCCCTTCCCTGAGGACAGAAGCTGTGTCCCTGGGTCTCCTGGAGTCGGCCCACGATTGAGTGTCCCAGGGCAGTGACTGAGACCCTTTCAGCCCCTGGAGGAATATGAACTGAATCAATGGGGAGATGCTTGGGGACTAGCTGGAGGAAAGGGACCTGGGCACACAGGAGGGCACAGGTGGCTGCTACCTCGATTCAGCTCTAAGGACTCATCCACAGTCATAGTGGTTCCGGGGCTTTGCAGAGGAAAAGGGCGCGGGAGTGTGCTTTGGAAATAGAGTTCCAAATTTGTATTCAGCTCTTCCTGCACCCCTGACCCTGGAGACACCCCAAGTCCCCTGGATCCCAAGGAGGTACTGTTGATCTTTCCCTCTCCCTGACGCAGCGATCCCTGGCGATCACGACCCTTAGTCCCGCAGCGCCACCTGGTGGTCAGCATCGCTCAGCCCGCGTCGTGAATCCACGTCCCGGCCAGGGCCCACGTTAAGCCCAGGTTTATTTTCTACTTTAGCCTACTTGACCCGGGGAGAATCCAGGAATCCACCGTACACACCTCTTTCTTACACAAAGCAGAACTCCGGTAGGTTCCTCTTTTTATTTCAAAAGTAATGTGCATTTATCATTAAAAAAAAAAACAGGTAAACAAAAAGAAAAATCACCTATATGGCGTTGCCAGATAAAATATAGGACATCCCATTAATTTCAGATTTCAGATAAACAACGAATAACTGAGTGGGACATGCTTGCTCTAAAAAATTATTTGCCATTTATCTGAAATTCAAATTTGGTTGGATGTCCTTTATTTTTTATTTGCTAAATCTGGCAACTCTATACCATAACCTACTTAACACTGTGGTTAACAGGTTGAGGTGTAATTATACAGCTTTTTTTTTTACTCCCTATATATACATTTTTTACTCGTAAAGGGGGGAGAGGCTCATAAGATAGACTGTTTGCAACGTAATTTCTCCATTTAACAACATCCCATGAACGCCTTTGCATGGCCTTGAATGTTCTCTTATAGCCTAGTTTTCCATGCAGACGTAATGTAAGACTCTTTGGCGATGATTATCGTTTCTGGATCCCTTATTCTTTTTTTCCAGGCACTAAATGTCCTGATCCTCCCTGGCTTCCGGTTCTTCACCATAGGGCTCCCTTTCCTCTGCTCTCGCTGCAGGCCATTTGTAACAGGTACCAGCCTAAATTCTACAACACAAATAAACAAGTGCCGTCCTCAGAAAACACTGTGGGTCTGGCTCAGGAACTAGACTGGGGGGTCCAATCCCTTCCCCGCTGCTCCTCACTCAGTAGCTCCATGACCCTGGACATGGCCAGTAACTGCACAGCGGTGGCCTCCTTGATTGCAAGATGGGGGGTGGTGATCACGGTAGGGTTATTGTGAAGGCAGATCTTTCTCTTTCCCCCTAGATGGCAACCTCCACATGGGCAGGAAACTCCCCTGTCTATCCCAGTCACCATTATATCCTTATAGAACATGCTCGATGCTTGAACATCACAGGCACTCAAAAAATGTACATGGACCAAATGACCAAAAGATGGATGCTTTTCCACAGAAGGAAAGGATGTGACTGTCCACTTTGGGGGAGATGGTACAGGGCTGTTAGGATCTGTTAAAGGATAAACTGAGGTATATTAAAAATTTTAAGAGTTTATTTGAGCAAAAATCAACTCAAATCAGGCAGCACTCAACTGGAAGTGGTTACGGGTACTCAGCCCATAGGAGCCAGGGGAAGGACAGGCATATAGAGAAAGTGTGGAAGCAAAGAAAGGAAATTTGATTGACTATTGCTTAAAGCCAAGTTAGTGTTTGTGATTCGCTGTCCTTAGCATTTGGATTTCGTGAGCCTGGGACATTTACAGGCTTAGATTTTGTCTGCTTCCATAGGCCCCATGGCATCAGCCTACCTCAGTCTACTGGCCTCCTTGTTTAGTTAATTTAACAGATATGACCTGTGTTCTAACCACAAGCTCCAGAGCAGCCAGATTAGCCTCCCGGCCCTACCCCACCAGCAGCACAGCACCCACACTTCCTGCTCAGGTGACTCTGTTATTAGTGATCTGAGCTCTTTCTGCAGCAGAAAGTCTCTCTGCTCTCTGGGAACCAGGGTGAGGTGGGGGGAAAGTGTGTGCCTCGGGTCCAACAGACCAGACCTAAGGCCGTGCTCTGCCACTTTCTGTCTATGTGACCTTGTATTCATTTGTTATTGCTGCAAATTACCACACCCTTAGCAGCTGAAAACAACACAAATTTGTTATCTTAAAATGCTGTAGGTTGGAAGTCTGACACAGCTCTCACTGGTCATAACTGTGTTCCTTTCTGAAGGATGGAGGGAAAAATCCATTTCTGCTATAGACTGAATATGTCCCCCCAAATTCATAAGTGGAAACCTAATCCCCAATGTGTTTGGTATTTGGAGGTGGAGCCTTTGGAAAGTGATTAAGTCATGAAGGTGGAGCCCTCACAAATGGGATTAGTGCCCTTATGAAGGAGACCTCAGAAAGACCCCTTGTCTCCTCCACCACTAAGGACACAGCAAGAAGATGGCCATCTGTGATCCATGAAGCAGGCCTTCACCTGACATCAAATCTTGGACTTCTTAGCCTGTGAGAAATAAGTTTCTGTTCTCAGCCAGCCAGTCTGTAATATTTTTTTATAGCAGTCCAAGCTGGCTAAGACAATTTCCTTCCCTTTTAAACAGCTTCTAAATGCTGCCCACATTCCTTGGCTCATGGCCCCTTTCCTCCATCCTTAAAGCCAGCACTCTGACATTCTTCTAATAGTCACATCTCCCTCTAACACACCCCTCCTGCCTCCCTTTTAAGGACCCTTGTGGTTATATTGGGCCTGCCTGGAATAATCCAGGATAATCTCCCTATTTTAAGGTCAAGGATTAGCAGCCACAATTCCATCGAACCTTAATTCACCTTTACCAAATAAGCTAACATATTCATAGGTTGTGTGGATTAGGACGTGGGCACCTTGCAGGGGACCATTATGCTGCCTACAACAGACATAGAATAATTACATAACTTCCAAGAGTCTGTTTCCTTATGAAGAAGAGTTCCTACAATGATTGGAGCAGGGATTACGAATGGTGATTATATTAGTCATCTAATTGCTGGGGAACAAATTACCCCAAAACTTAGTAGCATAAAGCATTATCATCTCCCACCTTTTCTGAGGATCAGAAATTAGTGAGCAGTTTAGCTGAGCAGTCTAGAGGGGGGTCTTTCATTAGGGTGCAGTTAAGATATCACCCCAGGCTCCAAACATCTGAAAGATTGGCTAGGACTGAAAGCTTCCAAGGCAGCTCCCTCAGTGGCTGTGGGCAGGAGGCCTCAGTTCTTTGCATGTGGCCCCTCCAGAGGGCTGCTTGAGTGTCTTCACAACATGGCAGTTGGCTCCAAGAGAGAGTGATCCAAGAGAGCAAAGCAGCAGCCACAATTCCTGTTTTTTAACCTAGCCATGTGCATATACTACCTATTTAAAGTAATTAAATAATTTTTCAAAATAAATAAAAATTACCCATAACATTACTCAGTTTGGTCTAGTTCAGAAGTTTCCAAGCGTTATCAGCAGAACTATTTCCTCAAATGAAATTTTACAGGAAATCCTAATATCACAACCATATACAACAGCAAGTGGCCCAGCAGGATGGGAGGCCTGGAGACTGTCTATGCGCCTCTCACTCCTCATTTTACAAACCTCTGGATTCAACCTTTTATCTAAGCAAGACCTTCCGGACTTTCCAAAGCTAGAAATAAAGAGCTTTTATGAGATCTGAAATTGTAAAAAGGCTATTCTTCCCTCCTCCTGGAGTCTTTTCCTCTTGATATCCCTTTATTATGAAGACATTTTATTTTATAATTTTTTTAGCCAGAAAGTTACCCAACCTTTAAAGGAAGGAAGGATTAGTCATTTGGTTTGAACAGGAATTCCCAAACTGTTTTCACTGTGCCCATAAACCCGTGTATCCAGAAGCCTCTGCAACCAAGTGGGGGGCTTGTCCCAGGTGCTCCCCTCTCCCCCATCTCTTCCATCCCCTTCTCCACCACAGTCAGGATTAGCCTCCAGAAGCCAGTATGAGAGAGGGTCAGCCCTACCTCTCAGCCTCAGGATGCTGTGGTACTCACTGTGTCCTGGCAGCCACCTATAAACTGTAGCCAGTCAAATCTGGATTTAGATCCCAGACCTACCACTCATTAGCTGGTTGAATTTGGACAAGTTACCTAACCTTCTGAACCTCGGTTTCTGCATCTGTAACTTGGAGATGGTGCTCTCTCCATTGCTGGCTTGCACTAAAGGTGAAATAAGTAAACATCTAGCAAGTAGAAGGATCTCAATTAATGGGGGCAATTATTATTAGACACCAAGGAGAATCTGTTAAATGTTCCTCAGTATCTGCTCACCCCTTCTTCCTTTTTGTAATAGAAATGCCAAAGGATTACCTGGGTGCCTGGCCACCCAAGCAGAGGCCCCATTTCTCAGCCTCCCCTGCAGCCAACGTAGTCACGTAGCTAGTTCTGGCCAGTGGAATGTGAATGGAAATGATGTGCCCAACTTCTGAGTCGTGCCCTAGAAAGGATGCTGCCTTCCCCCCGCCTCTTGCCTTTCCATCCTCCCACTGGCTGGGGAGATGGAGGGTCCTGGGCCAGCTGCCCTGGAAACAGGAAAGGAAGCTACCTGTTGAGGGTGGAAGAGCCTCCACACCACCCCTGGATCACTGACCTCAGAAGAAATAATTGTTCTTTCTAGGACAGTGTATCTTTGGACCTCTTTGTTACATCAACTTGGATGAACCATGAAAGAGTTTAAAGTTGTAGGTTCTTTGGTTGGCCTAAAAATTAAATTGACATAAAACAGAATAACAGGAGAAAAACAAATTTAATTTTGTACATGCGGGAGCCCCCATAAAAATATGAGACTCCAATGCAGTCAGGCAATTGAGGCTTCTATACTATCCTAAGCTAAGGATAGGATAGGGATAAAGGAATAAGGAATGGGATAAAGGCCTGGGGCTCCAGAGGGGAGCAGGGCCATTCACAGGAAGATGAGAAGAGCAGGTGGTTGCTGCCATGCAGGTAAGTCTCTCTGATTTTTTTTGGTAAGTTTTCTCCGGTAATAGCTCTCTTTCTGGTACAGCACCCCTATCTAAATTCTTTTAGGCAGTTAAGGGAGAGGTAAAAATCTTTTCCTAAGCTTGCTGAGTCTTAATTGTTTTCACCTCAAAATAACCCACATGCCAAAGGGGCACATTTTGGTTTTGGGGTGGCATATTCTGCTCCCCTTCAAAGTGTATGCTCAGGAGTCTTAGTATTCCCTCTTTAACACCAGTTCATAGAGCCCTTGCCTGTAGTGTCAGTTCTTAGGTCTCTCTCTCTCCTGCCCCAAAAAAGACCCCCAAAGGCCTGGGCCCAGAGAACCTCAGGGATGGCTGGACTCCAGCCTCATCTTCCTGCTCTGTAGGGTCCCACTGGGGCTGGGAGCCCTGCCACCTCTCTGCTCCTCTCCCTGTGCTGTGGCTTCACTCTGCCTGGGGGCGTGGCCCAGGTGGGACCCTTTGGCAGTGGCACTTGAGTCCTAACCTTCTGGCGAAGGCAATCTACTCTGTCAGACAGTTAAATACGAGGGTCCTCTGATAACTGTTCAGCTGAAGGTTGAACTGGCAACGAAGGGCACAGCACTGAACCCTGGCGGCGCTGACCTGCTGTTGCCCCCAGTCAGTGGGGAGAGAGCTGGGGAAGAAAGCACCCTTCCTCCTTACAGTTCAAATCTGTGTATTGGGAGTCTGGAAACGCTAGTCCTTCCTAAACTGGCACTCCCCAGTTCAGGGCTTGTTGATAAAAACTGGTTTAAAAAGCACAGGTCAAGCCCAGGCCCAGGTAGGGCCTCCTATGTCCCGCGGTAATCTAAATCTTGAGAGTCCACACTCAGGTCCACCTGTGTGGTGGGTTGGCAGGTCTGATTCATCCTGGATGAAACTAGCATCATTTTTTTATAATTTTTATTTATTTTATTTATTCATTTTTGGCTGCATTGGGTCTTCGTTGCTGTGTGCGGGCTTTCTCTAGTTGTGGCGAGCGGGGGCTACTCCTCAGTGTGGTTCGCCAGCTTCTTGCAGTGACTTCTCTTGTTGTAGAGCACGGACTGTAAGTGTGCAGGCTTCAGTAGTTGTGGGGCGGGTGCATGGGCTTAGTTGCTCTGTGGCATGTGGGATCTTCCCGGACCAGGGCTCAAACCCGTGTCCCCTGCCTTGGCAGGCGGATTCTTAACCACTGCACCACCAGGGAAGTCCTGAAACTAACATCATTTTAAAATGCAGTGACCCAGGGACTGGGTCACACAGCCAAGGCAGGGAAACGGGATCTACCGAGCCTGTGCTCTAGAGCCCGCGAGCCACAGCTACTGAGCCCGCGAGCCACAACTACTGAGGGCTGCGTACTTACAGTCCGTGCTCCGCCACTGCAACGAGAAGCCCGCGCACCACACCAAGGAGTAGCCCCACTTGCTGCAACTAGAGAAAGCTTGCACACAGCAACGAAGACCCAACGCAGCCAAAAATTAATTAATTAATTTTAAAAAACCCCACAGTGACAGTGACCCAGCGTTCTAGAGAAAGGCACCCAATAAATTCCTGACTCTGACTGCTCAGATTCACTGAGGAAAGGGAAGTGGGCTGGAATGTTCTCATCAACACTGTCCAGATGGAGGGTGAGATGGGTCTCTTTGGGCCAAGGCTGAAAAACCAGGATGGAGAAAGAAAGAGTCCCCCCAACACCGTCCAACCTGCTTCTGCAAAGCTGCTGGGGGCTTCTGCCTTCACCTAGTCCTCCCGAGGCTACCTGGCCTGGGGCTTCTGGAGATTTTAGCAGGATTCCAGCTCAGAGTTTTCTGATTAGCAGCTTGCTTTTCAGAGTCTTTAATCTTTATATTTTTCAAAATCATTTTAAGCAACCTGGTAAAGTCCATTTAAAAAAAATAATAATAAATGGAAAAATTTTCCCCACCATTGAGTTCCCAGTCACTGCGGCTGTCCTGGGTACCTCTGTCTTCCCTCCCCCAGGCTCTCTTTGCTCACCTCGGGTGCTAGGCAGATAAGGAGTTTTTATGCTTTTTGCTTTGTTGTTTTGTTTTGTTTTCCTGAAGATCTTTCCTAGCACTTTGACAGACCTCTGGTGCCCTGTGAGATAGAATATATATATATATATATAGATAGATAGATAGATAGATAGATAGATAGATAGATATAAAGAACAGTAGGAGTATCTCTTGTTCAAATATTTGGTCTTCGACCCTGGTTCCTGGGACTGAGCTTCTAGATCCCTTGGAATTTCCTGGATGATGGGAGTTTCTTTTGTTCTAATGAGGCCACTCTGGGTGGGCTTGTGGATGGGAGCTGGTCACCAGAAAGACCAGCCATGATAAGAAGCTTGGAATATTCAGCCCCATCCCCCATTCTCCAGAGAGGGCAGATGGGCTGGAAGTGGAGTTAATAATTGATTTTGCCTGCGTGAGGAGGCCTTCCCCAAACCCCAAACAGTATGGTGTTTGGAGAGTTTCCTGGTTGGTAAACACAAGTGCGGGGAGAGTGGTGCACCCGGAGAGGACACGGAAGCTCCACACTCCTCCGCGCACACTTTGCCCCGTACATCTCCTCCAGCTGGGTGTTCATCTGTGTCCTTTATCATATCCCTTTGTCATAAACTGGTAAACTGTTTTCCTGAGCTCTGTGGGCCACTCAAGCAAATTAATCAAACCTGAGGAGGGGGTCATGGGAGCCCCTGTTTACAGCTGATCAGTCAGAAGCACAGGTAATAACCTGGACTTGGGATCAGCATGGGGGAAGCAGGGGGGCCGTCTTCTGGGACAGCACAATTAACCTGTGAGACTTTACACTTTCTCCAGGTGGATAGTGTCAGAACTGAGTAAAATTGTAGAATACAGAATTGTCTGGCGGCGGGGGGGGGGGGGGGAACCCACACATTTGGTGGCCAGAAGTGGCTGTGAAGTGTTCTGTGCGAGGTGTAAAGGAGAAACAGAGGCAGGAAAGACTGAGTTTCTCAAATGCATACCCAGAGAAGACTGGAACTGAGGGGACCCCCCCCACCAAGCATCTCCTGCAGCCCCATCAGTGTATAACAGTTCAGGACTCTGGCTCCCAGATCACCCAGACAGCAGCCAGGCTTGGCCTGGGTAGGGCCTCCATCCTAGGGTGCAGCCACCTAGAACCAGCCTCTCTGTTCCTCACTGCCTTTCAAACTTTCCAGGAGGAGTGAGCATCCGGGCCCCCTGCTTTTTAAATGCCGAGTGCCCCAAAATCCATTTTACTTGGAGGCTTGGGCACAATGATCCATCCCTGGGATAAAGGGATTTGTCCTTCTGACACCAAAGACATACAAAATGATAGCGAAACTAATCGCTGCCAGCGTTACACTGGCACCCACAGCAACTTCCCTGTGTTGGAAGATTGCCAAAGAATAGGGGGCAGAGGCCCTTGGTCACGACAGGAAGAGGTAAGGTGCAGGCGTACAGTGACATCCTCCAGGGAAGGGCAGCTTTTCCCTTGGCCATCGGAGGCCCCGGCCCAGAGGGGCAAGAGAGCCGGACCGGACATGGAACCCGGGGCCCAGCCCTCCAGGGCCCCGGGGGACGGGAAGGCCGAGCCACAGCAACAGTCCCTCACTCAGTCCATCGAGGGCCACGGCCAGGTAGTGCTGCTGGGCGAGCTCTGGAAGCAGGATGAGTGCTGTGTGACGCTGCAGAACATTCTGGAGCAGGGCCTGACCGATCAGCCCTCTCGGCCCTCATCCATCCGAGCCACGAGCGGCCATAGCAGCTCCAGCATCTGAGCCAGGCGGCGGCTCAAGCGCTCCGGAGACAGCTCGCGGAGGTGCGCCGATTGCCCGGCTGCCAAGTCCAAGCGCTGCACGCAGAAGCAGCCCTGCGACCGGCGCAAGGCTGGGGACTCGCAAGAGCGCAAGCGTGAGGCGGCTCAGGCTGCGGCTCCGGCTGCGGCTCCGGCTCCGGCTGGGAACCCCGGCTCCGGGCTGGCAGAGGACGCAGCGTCGGGCTGCCAAGACCCTAGGCAGCCGCCGGAGGCGCCCTCGCCCCGCGCGCGGCTGCTCGTGGTGTCGCGCCGCGCGTCCGCGCTGAGCTCTCAGCTGCTCCCCCAGCAGGTGCGCGACCAGGGCCGCCGCCCGGCCGCCCTCCGCGCTCGTCGGGATCGTCTTGCAGCCCCGGCGCGACGAGGCAGCCGAGGCGCGCCGCCGCATGGAGACCCTGCTCTGCAGCGCCTTCGCCCCGCACAGCGCCTCCGTGGCGGTGCACACGGCCGTGTTCTGCCCCAGCCGCCCGAGGGCACTCTGGACATCCAGCTGGCCGCCAGCGGAGCGCACAAGGGCGCGTCGCCGGGCTGCGTCCCCCTAGTGGATCGGGCAACCCAGACGGATGGTGAGGGGCCCGAGGGCAGGGGCCCGGAACGCCAGGTTGCCACGGGCGTCCCCGGGTGGGAAACTAATAACAGAGGGAGTTCCCTGACCTTGCTGGTCCCAAGTGGTAGACAAATCCCCCGTGTCACAGTCCCTCTCCTAACGCCTCCACGTAACTCCGTTTTGGGTAAATATGAACTAGATTTCTCGCCCCAGGTGTCTCGCTGGGGTAATCTCGGGTCAAAAATGTTCGAATTCACTTCATTGTGTAGTTAAAGCTCCCACCAATCCACCCAACTCCCTTCCGCCTTGCCCACTGCTCCCAATCAAGCTTTTCTAAGGTCCAGATTCGGGAGTCTGTAGTTCCCGGCCCCATCCCCTCCTCTCCACGGCCACTCTTCCTTGCTTAGTTCCTTAGTCTTCTCCAAGGAATCGCAGCTACCATAAGAAACATGCCTATGGTGAGCCAGGCACTGTTCTAAGGGCTTTTCACGACTAATCCTCACAACCGTAGTCTAAGGAAGGCGCTGTGTTGGAGTAGCCCTGGTCCCCCGTGCGCCTCGCCCCCAATGCAGGATTCTTAGCCTCAGCCCTTTAAACCCTTACTATCAAGGAATCCAGGCCTGTGGCCCCAGCGGGTTAATCTGTGGGTCTGAGGGCCCTGGGCCACCGGCCAGCTCTTAAATGAGCACCAAGTGCCTCTGCTGCCCAGAGCCCTTCCAGGGGCAACAGTTGGGAAGAAGGAAGTGCCCTGGGCTCGGTAATCCAAAGCCCGCTCCCTGGAGGCTCTGACACCCTTCTGCTGGTGACCAGAGCATGTTGTCTCCTCCACCGATTAGCTGCCCTTCTGACACGTGGGGGTGAAGGGTCAGTTGCTGTCTGTGGTCCCATCCAGATATAAGATGCTAGTTTCAGGACAAACGGTGACTGCTTGTTCTGGGTGCCCGAGATGCATCCAGAGGGCGAGAACTACCAGGGACCCTCTGGTCAGGCCCGCATCCTGACTACCTAACTTTGCAGCCCTTTAGACTCATTCTTCTCGCTCTCCTAAATAGTCCATGAGGTCTTCCCATGGCTGGCTTTCCTGCTTCAGAAAGCCCCTTGCCTGGGGGCTGTTCCAACCATGATCCTCAGGCAAGTCCAGAAAATCCCAGTCCATCTTTGCAAACAAGCCATTCGTGATGCAGCTCCAAAGTGCCTTGTCCCCCCTCGGCCACACCCCTGCCTTCAACGATTCCCTGTGTTCCTTGGCCTCCCACCGTCACCTTCAAGCAGCTCGCATTGAGCCCCTTCTCTGGACTTTGGCCCTAGAGAAGATGAGGATAGAAATCATTCTAACCCCACGTAGGATGTGATCTGGGGCCCAGAGAGGGAGAGATTGCTTCCAGTTGGGGACCTATAGAAAGGCTTTTTATGAGGAGATGGGTCCACTTGAGGTGAATCTTGATGATGGGAAGTGTTCTGACAGAGAGGGAGAGGGGCTTGATGGAGGGGAAAGGGCTTCCACAAATGCAGGAAAGTGAGGCATGTTCACCAGACCTCTGGTGCTCACGGGTGGCTGGAGCTGGACACGGTAGCAGCAAGGTGGCCGATAAGCCTGGGACAGTGCGCCATGACTCTGTTATAGA
This sequence comes from Lipotes vexillifer, assembly GCF_000442215.2. NCBI lineage: Eukaryota > Metazoa > Chordata > Mammalia > Artiodactyla > Lipotidae > Lipotes > Lipotes vexillifer. Next base: position 356,358 of record NW_006789568.1, read on the forward strand.
GGTGTCAGACTTCCAGGCTTGAAACATGTGCTCCAGCCAGAGGGCAGAGGGGAAAGTATTTTAGCTAAAACTATTGCGGCGCCATATTCTTCCTCATCCTTCTGGGACAACCTCTCACTCCACAAGTGCCATCTCTCTGCTTCTTGGGATCACGCTTGCTATCTTCTCCACTGTCATGGAAAAACTCCCCACTCCTCCTGAAGCCTGACCCTCTGTGTTTCCTTCATCGCTCTCCTGGGGAACAAGGATTTGTTATCTGTGTCCTGTTTGGCTCCTTGGTGTGAAATGGAATGTTTCTTTCATTGCTACCGGGAAATCCTACCCATATATGTCTGCCCCTCTCTAATTCTTTTAAACCAGTGGTTCTCAACCTGGGGCAATTTCTCTGTCTGTCTGTCTGTCTGTCTGTCTGTCTCTCTCTCTCTCTCTCTCACACACACACACACACACACACACACACACACACACACACACACACACAACATCCTGGGGACATTTAGCAATGTCAGTAGACATTTGGGGTTGTCGCAACTTGGGGGGAGGGATAGTTGCTACTGTCATCTAGTGGGCAGAGGCCAGGGATGCTACTAAACCAATTCCAGTGAAGGACGGCCTCACAAGAAAGAATTATCTGACCCAAAATGTCAATAGGGCTGAGGTTGAGAAACCCTGGTTTAAACCAGGTTGTGGCCCTTGGTCAAAAGCCCGTTGGTGCCTGAAAATCAAATTTTGCAGACATAAATGCCTTAGGAGTTCCTGACCTGTCTGCTAAATCTGGACAGTGTTCCTGACTGAGGTTTCCAGTCTCTCTGATTCAGAACTGAATCCCCCACCAAGGGATCTGGTGCTCTTGACTTCAGGGAATGACCACCTTCTTGTAGACTCACTTGTTCCGTGAACATCCACACGCCAGGGATCAACCAAATTCAACCCACCTTCTTTGATCTGAGCTTCCTTTCATTTCTAATCCTTCATGCCTTTGTTTTCTTCAGTCCTATCAAGGGGTTTTAAAATTCATTAATTTTAAGGCCTGTATCATTATCTGACTCCCTATTGTCTTCTGGAGTCATGAAAAGAAAGAGCCCCGAATGGGACTTTAGCCTTGTTGATGCCTCCAACCAGCTATGTGACCTTGGGAAGGTAATTTAACTTCTCTGAACCTCAGTTTCTCTTCTTCAAAAAAGAATCATTAAGGTCTTTTCAGGCTTTATAATCCTTAAAATACATCCTGTCCATTTTATGTCTCATGTCAGGTCTGGCCTTATGTGAGGGCTCCTCCTAGGTAGGTCTGCCCTAAACCGCATGCTGGGGCAAGAGTATGAGTCCCCAGATTCCAGGGGTTCAGTGGAAACCTCACCCCACCTAGTGGTGCATTAATGGTGGAGGCGGAGTCTCCTAATGTGAACACGTTTTACGTTGCAGTCAAAGTGTGAAGTTTAAGGTTGTCTTTTTAAAGTGCTATTTCCTCTTCTTTCCTAAAATGAAAATTACATTGTTAACTTCGAGGAAGCGTCACAATCCCTTAACTGGCAGGACAAGTTGGGAGTTTGAGAGGTGGTCTGCGGTTGTCAGTGTAGTGGGTTTCAGAAGTTTAGTTTTCCCGGCAGCTGTTGCGTTTCTAGGGGAAATTCTTTTGCCAATGGCGATGGTTCTTATCAAAGTTGGGGAAACCCCCCAGCCCTTTCCCATAGCCGGGAGGGCCAGCTTTGGGAGAAGGGGGAAGCCGCTCTGTATAGGATAATCTGGGGGGGGTGGGTACAACTGACACAGCAGAAGGCTGCGGGCCTTCCACGGACCCCCAAATCTTTAGTTACCTAAAACTCACAAAATGCATGGTGAAGGTGTTTGTTTGTCCGTTAGTTTGCTTTGGGGGAGGTAGGTACGTGACAACCAGTGACAGAGCGAGCATCACAGCCAGGGTGTCTTAAAGAGGAACAGCACGCAGGGACCCAGGAACACACCAGCAAGCAGGTGCCTGAAGGAGGCGCTCGGGGGACAGAATCGTGGGCGTCCAAGTTTCCACGGGCCCCGAGGCCAGCGTTCACCAGGTGCCCAGGTCCGTGAGGGGCGCGGCAGGAGCCGAGGAGGAGGGAGGCCAGCAGGCTGGTGTCGGCAGAGAAGACTGTCCCCAGCACCCTGCCGTGGGAGCCACCCTGGCTTTTGTGACCCCACAGGAGGGGTGTGGATGACCCTTCCCTGTGGGCCCTGGGCTCAGACGGACGCCAGAGCCTCCCCGCAGGGCAGGGGCACACGGCCCCTCGGGGAGGGAGTCAGGAGATTAGGCAGATCCACGTAGGTGCACGTTTAGGTGAGGAGGACCCACCATGAAAAAGGGCAAGGTGCAGAAGTCAGAGGCCAGGCGCCGAGGCTCAGCCTCCCGGCGCGCCAGCTCCGAATGCACCGGATCCAGCGCGCCGCCGCCCAGCCCCCCGCCCACCCCGCAGCCGCCCCTGTCTGGAGTCACCTCACAGCCCAGCAGTGAATCCATCCCCCCGCAGCCCGTGCCCCAGGCTCTCCCAGCTCCCGAAGTCAGCCGCTCGGCTCGGGGCGTCGTGGCTCCGGACACTGACACAAAAGCATCCCCTCGATCCAGCAAAACAGGTGGGCAGCCTGCCTGCTCGAGTGGTTCTAGCCTTCCTGCTG
>NW_006789568.1:359104-367965 GCF_000442215.2 Lipotes vexillifer
TGCTGACGGAGTCCCAGGGCTGCCCCAGAGGCTGATACTTTTCTTATTGGGTAGTGATGCATGGTTAACGTGTGTTCTGGAACAGTGCGTGGGGAGTGCGAGGGGTTTGGGTTTTGTTTTTTAACCCAGGAGACCAGGATTCCTGGGTTTTGTTATTCCTCACCATACTTAGTCTCTCTGAAGACAGCCACGCAAACATATTAACATTCAGCGTGGCTCGGTGGTAATCCTAGCTCATTGGGAGTCAGAAGTACCACGTGGCTGCTAAAAAATAAACACCAAGGCCGCATTAGTACAAGAATACAGTTAAGGACAAGGGAGGTGGTCATACCGCTTTACTCTGTCCTCATCAGGCCATTTGTGTGCTGTAAAAGATGCCCAGCGATCTAGTCCAAGGAAGATAGTCCAGGTTGGGGGGATGAGAAGGGTGGGGGGGAGGCAAGAACCTTCTGGTGTATGAGAGCCAGTTGAGGGAATTGGAGGATATGTCTGTCAGCTGGAAGATGTGAGTAGATTTGTTCCATGTTGTCCTCAGATGTCTGACTAAGGGTCCCTGGATAGGGTTTTCAGATAAAATACAGGCCACCCAGTCAAATTTGAATCTCAGATAAGCAACATATAATTTTTTAGTATAATAAGTGTGTCATGAATATTGCACGGGCGTCCTGTATTTTTATTTGCTAAATCTGGCGACTTACCCTTGGAAAACACTGGAGAAGGCAGATTTCTGCTCAGCGTTAAAAAATATCCAACAGTTAGCTCTCTCTAAAAATGGAATGGCTGTCCGGTGGAAAGCGGTCCCCCATCTTCTTGGGTAGCCAGAGTCCAAATGAGCATTGGAGCGTGTCGAGGGAACTCACGCAGGCAAAATCAATTATTAACTCTCCAAGTTCCTCTGGGACCCACAGCCCAGGACAGCAACGGGAGGTGAGCTTGGGAAAGTATTTCAAAGACTGTCCACTGGAGTGGCAGTTGTCTTCTGGATGAATCCGAGAGCCCCAGAAAAATGGAACGTGGCCGCTCCAGTTGCAGGAATCTCAGTGCCACTTCTAGGATGGACAGTCACCTGCTGCCGTCCCTTCTGTGAACTCCACGGAAAGAGCACAGAATTGAGTTAGAAATCCTGCGTTGAAGCCCACTTCTTCAATGTCCTTGCTATCGAGCACATCTCATATTCTTTGAGCCTCGGTTTCCGTATCTGTAAGCTGAGAATAACCATATTCCTTTTCACAGGATTGTTCTGATGATTGAATGAGATGGATAATGCCTTATAGAACACTGTACAGGTGTCAGCCGTTACATCGGTGTTCTTTGTATTATTCCCAGGTAGCACCAGTCTAGAAGACAACTGGTTCCCCATGCAGTTGGTCCTCTCTCCTCTGCACACGCCGCTCCTGGTATGGACACCTCCCGCAGGCAGTGGGCCCCTCACCTCTCTCCTTCTCTGTCCTGCAGGGTCTGTGATGCGAGCGGGCCCGCGCGCCTTCTGTTCCTGTTCCGCTTGTCCCTACAGCTCTGCTTGCTGGCATCGTCTGGGCCTGTGCCATAGCCGCACCTTCGATGTCCTTCTGCCTCGGGCCTGGCCGACCATGCTGGGGAGAGGATTCCCAAACCTGCTCACCTTCTACAGGTCCTGGGGCGCGTGGGGGGCTGGGCCCTCGGGGCACACAGCGTATTAGCAGTCGTGTGTAAATTCTTCCTCTCAGGACTCCCAGGCCCAAAGGAAATCCACGTCCTGGGGGTTGGCACCCGGGCCCTTCTGACTAGCCCCAGGCCCAGGTACCCCACCTTCATGGAGAGGTGACGACTTTCTTCCTTACCGGGCATGGCTTCTTTGGGGTTCATTTTTCTTCACTCCATAGGCAGCCTTCTTGCTCACAGCACACTCCCCCGCAGTCCGTCCTAAAGTCCCTGTCGCTCCTTCCGCAGCCTGGGCCATAGCCCAACGCTTCCAGCTCCTGACCTGCACATGAATGCCCCCTGGAATTTAGAGATAAATACAGATGTAAATCACATACCCCTTGGTGCCAGGAAGACCTCTACCCCCTTCAGCGGGTCTCGGGCTGTTCCTGGCAGCCCCACAGGGGTCTGTCCGTGACCCGGAGGCCCACACAGCATCGCCTGCAGCATCTGCCCTTCTTTTCCTCTCCCACAAAGCCACCAGGTGGCCGCCACTTCCTCTCATGGGAAGACCCCTGTTGAGGGAACTGGACTGAAGATGTCCCTCACCTTTTCCGGTGGCACAGGGCTACACGCAAGGGCTGGAGAGGGGCCTCCGCCTACCCCCAGCTCTGGGCCCCAGGGCAGCTCCGCTTATACTCAGGTCTCACAAATGTCCACAGAAGAGGCCTTCCGCCTGGGCATCTCCCAGCCCAGAAGCTGAGCCCACCCGTCCTCCAACCCCATCCGGCTCCTCTTCCCAGCCCCTGCCGCACCAAACCCCCTCTCTTGTATGTTCGTGAAAAGCACCATCTCTCAGGCATATGAAGAGAGGCAAACAGATACCCAGGTGTGTTGGGAGGATATGCCAGAGCTAAAAATACCATACTGTCTGGTAAGTCCCGTCAAGGAAGGGCCTGCCCCCCACTCACCCTGATCAGCTGTCCTTCCACACACTTAGTGCTTCCGTCCATTTAGTGCCAAGTTGTGCCATGGATTCATAAACAAACAAGTAGGAAAACCGACTCTGCATAAGGATACTAGGCACTGGGAGGGAAACCAAAACAAGGAACTTTACCCTTAAAAATTGTGCAGTCCACATGGTAAGCTAAGATATATACATTTAGAAACTAATGTGCAGGCCAGGAAGTGATACGTGTCCTATAGGAGATGTTCAAAGAGCTTCACTCCTGAGCTGCGATCCAGGTAGACGTTTAGTATCAGTTGTAAATGAGCTGAATCTAAAAGGATTTTAGGATCCTCTATGGCCTATTTTAAAGGGAGAGCATTCCAGGAGGAGGAAAAGGCACAAGGCAAGGCTCAGAAATAGGAAAGTGACGGGGAGGGGCAGAGTCCAGCCTGGCCGGGACGCAGTCCTAATTCTGCTCAAGTTTACACCTGCTTCCATAATCTTTACATTTCTCTGTGGAGTGGAATGTTGACTCTGGGCTTTAAGTGCACATTCACATTAGATAAGAATCCCTACTTTAGTAGGATTTTTGTCCAAATGGATATTGCATCTTGTGAAAGCCTTCCTCACAATTATTAGCATAATAATATACTTTCCTTTTCCACCGCCTCTGTGGTAGGTGTGGTATGCGGTTTCCTCAGATGCCTGAACCCCAGAATAGAGCTTCATCGTAGGACTGCTTCACAGGATGGTTGTGAAGCTTGAGGAGGACACTGGGTGTGAGGTGTTTAGCACGGGGTCTGGCACACGGCAGCCTTGACTACCTTTGTCACCTTCTCTCTGAGTGTCCAGGGGAGCTGGCATCCCAGGCCAGTCCATCCTCGGATCCTGGGGGGTCCTGTGGTAGAGCTTTATTGGGAGGGGTGCAGGGAGTTGTGTTCCTTTGAGAGGAGAAGCCATAGGGGGAGATGGACATTCCTGTGATCCTGAGGGACCCCACAATTTCCACTTTCCCCTGCATATAGACAGGCACTAAATCCCAGCTGCCCCCCAACCTGTGGGCTTTCTGCTTTGCTTTGCAGAAGACCTGCAAGTAAACATTCCACTCATGGTAATTCGCGGGCTCCAAGCCCTCAGGACTGTTGCTGTGGCTCTGGGAGCCCTGGGAGCTGCCTACTATATCGCTGAATCCTTGTGAACAAGTCTCCGGGCCGGCGGCCCAGCAGGTATGTGGGCCCACTTCGTGCCCACGGCCCTTTGCAGAGTGATCCTCGAGCCCACTAATTCACCATCCCTGCAGCGCAGGGTTGATGGAATGTCTGTCTTTTCTCTCAATGGAGGAGGTCTCTAGGGGTGGACGAAGCCCCCAGCCTCTCAGGGGAATCTTGAGAACTGAGTGACTTGTTTCTGGCCTCAGGGTCTACTGGCACATCTCTCTCAGGCAGCCCTGGACACTCGTGGATGATGCTAGACCCATTGTGGGATCTTCAAAACAGAGTTTCCCACCTCTCCTCTGGCCTGGGGTTGGTTCCCCTAGTCGTGGACACCAGATAGGAGGAGATGGGAGAGGCGGGGTCAAAGGGTCCTACGCATCTCAGAGCCTTTCCTCCCAACTTTCTCCCTGCCTGTCACACCATTTCCAGCCCTACCTACCCTTTGTGAACTTCATGTTCCGTGGAGCCTTTCTCCCATCTTTGTTATTACTGTTTTCTCCAGCCTATTCCATCTCATACTGCAGATGATTTTTATGTACATATGTGGCCTGTCTCCACGCTGTATTGCAAGATCCTTGAGGGCAGGGAGCATGCCTTCCACAACATCTTCAATCCTCCCCTGGCTCAGGCTGGGCTCCCTAGAAGCAGAGCCTGAGACAGGGATTTGGGTGCACAGGATTTAGTGAAGGAAAAAAAGTGAGGGAGGCAAGAGAGGGAGGGGAAGGAGTGGAGCAAGGACAAGGTCTCAGCTGAAGCCCGCTTAGCCCAGTCCTGGGGAGCTCTGGAGGGTGAATTACAACCAGAGTTGGTCTCACCGTGAGCCAAGAGGGTTGGCCTTTCATGCCCGTCTGTGAGTCAGTCATTGGCTACAGGGTGAGGTGGGGAGTACATGTCTTTGTGAAAAAGCGGCTCCCATTTGAGTGAGGACAAGTCCCTGAGGAAGGAGGCAGCTCTGAGCCTTTAGCAACCAACATTCATAATTCACAGGAGCTGGGCGTTGGATGTGCCAGCCCAGAGAGGGGATCTGGATGGGTACCAAGAGCACCCCCAATTGTCCCCATTGTCAAGTCCACATGCGGTGAATGCCTAACAAGTGGTGATGGGGGTGGGGCAGGGGGTAATGGGAGCATTTCAACCCACCCCAGGCCTCCAGCAGCCACAGCAGGGCGTGTGATGGGAATAGAGGCTCAAGGTACCTCAGAAGCCCAGCCCGGAAAACAAACTCCGGTGAGAGCTCACCATCTCCTCAAGGGCTCTGCTGCCTGATCCTGGGACATTCATGAAAGAGCAGAGAAGCACCTTAAGCTTCACAAAATTCCACAGCAGTTGAAATCCTCAGTTTCCTCATCTGTACATAGGGAAGATCTTGAGATCGTTGGGAGGATGAGACAAGGTGCTTGGAGGGCAGAGAGCTGGCCAGCTGGGGAAGTCTTGTTACTGTTATCATCATGGAGGTGGTGGTTGTAGGAAAGACGCTGGTTTTGGAGTTGGAGCCGTAGGTGCTAGCCTTGACTCTGCGGCCTGGTCGCTGGGTGTTTGGGGCCACGTTACTTGACTTCTGTGAGAGTCAATAGCATCTCTAAAGTGGGGAGAATAACAGCTACCTCCAAGGGCAATGGTTGTGAGGATCAAGCTAAGGGATGCGCAGCCCTGCAGGGCCTGGTCACGGGTTGGGTAGATGGTGGCGACTGGCAGTGTGAAGATGGCGCCCAAGCTCAAGCGTTTTGTCTTAGAGTCTCCTTCCAGCAGAGCCCACTGGTATGAGCTTGGGTTCCGGAGGCAGGAGGCCTTGGGGTCAGATCCCCCTTCAACACCCAGTATCTCTGGGGCCTGGGCAACTCCCTTAACTCCTGATGCCTCATTTTCTTGTTAAATGGAGATAATAATGCTACAGCTCTCACTTGGGGTGGGGGGGAACTGGGTAAAAAAAATGCATGTGAAACACTTAGCATAGGGCCTGGCACAGAACAGGCACTCAACATAGCAGCGACATCACCATCATTATTTTTTAACTCAGTATCATTATTTTTTAACTCAGTATTCCCCAAACTTTATTGACCTTTGAAATCTGGAATATTACTTTTTTTGTTTGTTTGTTTGTTTTTGCGGTACGCGGCCCTCTCACCGTTGTGGCCTCTCCCGTTGCGGAGCACAGGCTCCATACGCGCAGTCTCAGCGGCCATGGCTCACGGGCCCAGCCGCTACACAGCACGTGGGATCCTCCTGGACCGGGGCACGAACCCGTGTCCCCTGCATCGGCAGGTGGACTCTCAACCACTGTGCCACCAGGGAAGCCCTGGAATATTACTTTTTAAAATATATTTTTTGAAGTATTATTAACCTACAATACTGTGTGAGTTATGGTGCACAACATAGTGATTCGATATGTCTATACATTACAAAATGATCCCCACAAACACTAGTTTTATTAAAACCTAAAATCATTAATGTTAGTAGATGGGAAAATAGTAAACTAGAAGTCAGAATATAGTCAAGCTATGTTTTGGGATCGATCACTGATTTTCTTTAAATTAACTTCCTTTTTAACTTAAATGCATTTATTTTCAAACTGGCCATAAATGGAAAATCCTATCCTTTGCCATAAAAAAGACTCACAGTGAATATAAATACCATAAAAATGAAATGTCATGGAATTCTGGCTGATAGGGTGCCTGAAAAAGTCTCAGCTTTGACGTCAGTGCCCTGTGTGTTCAAAGATATTTGACAAGTGTTGGATGTTAACACTGGCCAGCTCCACGCTAAGACCCTCTTTAACCAGAGGGTTGAAAGATAATGGGAATGGGCCGTGATTCCACATTATTGAACTCGGTGTCCAGTGCCACCCGAAGTGTCTCAGTGTCCACGAGGGAGGGGTGCGTGTCTCACCCACACTGTAGTTCACACAGCCCTGAGCCCTGGGGGGTGGGAGGAGAGAGTGGCGGAGGAGGGGAAGTGAAGGAGGCAGGGGGTGGCGGGGGGAGGACTGGAATGGAAACCTGCCCTGGGCCTGGCGTAGGTCATTTCCCCGGGAATAAATGAGAGTCTGCAAAGTTAAAGAGGCTCCCCAGAGACTGAATCCAGTCTTCACTCCATCCCCCAAAGCTGTGTGTGTGTTGCCATCGGGGGTGGGGGGGGACTTGTTTTGGGGCCCTGGCATCACTGACATCACTTACAAACCACGCAGCGTGCAGACTTCACACAGCTCTGCTGCTTCTGCTCTGAGGGATGATTCCTCTGTCTCCCTAGGGCAGGCGCCTTTCCTGATGCAGGGTTAGGATAGGCGGGTCCTCCCAAGGACAGACCCTCTCTCTTCTGTCCCATGGCGCCTTATTTCCCCAGAGAAGAGGGAGACTAGGCCAGCACCCCTGCCCCATGCAGTAGAGCCTGAAACAGGGTCCTTCCCAAGCCCCAGAGCCCGTGCCTGGTGATTCTGAGGAGGCGGCTTTTCCTCATGTGATGCTCTGCTTTTGTCAAATTGCTCTTCTGGAGACTGTTCTGGAAGCAGCGTTGGGATCAATGCTAATTGGCATTTGGGTGCTTAAGATGTGCAGGCCCCCGCTTCTTCCAGACGTGCCAGGGCCAGGCTGTGGTGTCACCTCCCATGTCATTCAGTCTATGCTGTGGGCCTGAGGGTCTGATGAAGACACTGCCAGCAGGGGTCAGGGAAGCATGTTCTGGAAGTCCAGAAGTTTTAGCCACCGTTCCTAGACATTGGTCGCCATGGTATTTTCCACCCCGACTCCCCAGTGTCCCCCACATACCCCCCTGTGTAGCTATGTAAGTGACTGCAGGCAGTCCTGGATACTTTGGGCGCTGATCCATGAAATGACCTCAGTATAATCAGAATGATGGGAACACAAGGAGATGTCCTTGTGCTACTTTAGTATAATCAGAATGATGGGAACACAAGGAGATGTCCTTGTGCTACTTTAGTATAATCAGAATGATGGGAACACAAGGAGATGTCCTTGCGCTGCTTGTGAGTTCAAGGATGACATGCACGGCATGTCTTCAAGAAAGCCCATTGTTGCTTGTCTAATCAATAAAAGCATATGTTGCTGCTTTGGCATTTCTGGAATGTTAAGAAAACAAGTCTTAAGATGTAAACATAGATAATGCTTAAATAAAAGCTACCACAACAGGACAGACGGCGCTGTGTTGCCTGAGCGAACAGCAGCCCTCTACTGCTGTGCTTCTGCACAATTCATCTCATGTGATGAGCTTACTTTCGGCCCTGTCATAAGAAAACTACAACAGTGGGTCACCTCGGCTGTCACGTATCAGCACCAATCATGTGCCCAGCACCACACTAGGTGCTGTGAGACGTGACAACACAGTGGTGAGTGGATGGCCAAGTCCATCAACAGACCCAGGCTAGGGGGCTTCCCTGGTGGCACAGTTGTTGAGAGTCCACCTGCCGATGCTAGGGGACACGGGTTCGTGCCCCAATCCAGGAAGATCCCACATGCCACGGAGCGGCTGGGCCCGTGAGCCATGGCCTCTGAGCCTGCGCATCCGGAGCCTGTGCTCTGCAACAGGAGAGGCCACAACAGTGAAAGGCCCGTGTGCCACAAAAAAAAAAAAAACAGACCCAGGCTAGGCTTAAGACTTTGAGGTCTAGTAAAGTCTGTGGATCTAAGCCAGCCAAGACTCCCAGGCAAAGGGAGCAGAGGTGATAACTCAGATGTAGACACCTGACATCCAAGCTAGAAGGCGGCAGAGTCCAGATGGGAGAGAGTGTTTGGTAATTAAATAATGCATTCATTCATTAAATATTTCTTGGGCACCTACCTTGTACCAGGACAGGAAGGAGCCCTTCCTTGGGAGCCTACATTCTAGTGGACACAGACAAGTCAGTGAATAAACAGGATCACTTGATTCGGTGGTAAATTTTATCAAGGAAATAAAAATATAAAGTTGGTCTGATAAAGAGCAGAGAGGTTGGGGGGTGACCAGGAGGGGCCGCTGCTGGAGCCAGGCTGGTCTGCAAAGGCTTCTCTGAACCAAGGCACATGTGGCAGAAGGAGCCAGACTGTGCAAATCTGGGGAAAGAGGGTTCTTGCAGCAGGCACAGCCAA
>NW_006789568.1:367975-371749 GCF_000442215.2 Lipotes vexillifer
GTAGCCCCGAGGCAGGAAGGACTCTTAGCATGTTTGGGGGCCATCCTGGCACCAGTATGGCTAGAGTTGGGGGGTCAGGATGCCACTTTTGGGGAGACCAAGGTCAGGCAGGCCCTTGGAGCTTCCATTGTGTTCTAGAGGTGGTGGGCAGCCCCTGAAGCAGGGCAACAGCAAGCCCTTACACAGGCACGCTTCTGGGTGTTTTACGTTTATTAACTCATTCATCCTCCCCTCAGAAGGGAGTATCTCAAGCTGCTGGTTTAGATTTCAAAACAATCACAGTGCCTGCTGGGTAGAAAATGGGAAGGGGTGGGGGGCGGGGAACGACCAAGTAGGACTCACTTGCACTAGTCCAGGCAGGCGAAGATGGTGCTTGGACCAGGGTGATGGCTGTGGGGGGTTGAACCAGCAAGTCTGGCTGAGAGATTGGATGAAATAATGAAGAAAAGAGAAGCCTCAAGGATGACTCCAAGTTTGGGGTGTCATTGCCAGAGGATCAACGTGCAAGAGGGGATAAAAATCAAGAGTTCTGTTTTGTTGTTAATTTTGAGATGTTGGACAACCAAGTGGAGATGTCAGGTAGGCAGGGGCATAGAGGGAGCTCACAGGAAAGGCCGGGTCTTAGCTGTAAACATAAGAGTCATTAACAATAGCTGACATAGGGAGAGAGCATGGATAGAGCAGAGGGCCAGGAATCAAGCCAAAGCTGAGAAGTCTAATAGTAAAGGAAGGTGTCTGCAGAGAAGACACCTGCTCTGGGTCTTCTCTGGGTCTAGGTGAGCACATGGGATCCCAGGAGGTTTCCAGAGGTAAGGAGAATAGGTAGGCTCAGGTCAAAAATGTCCACAGGGAGGGAAAGGCAACAGAGATGTATCTCAGTGGGAGGAGCTGGTGAGCTGTGACCTCTGATCATAAGGAGTCAGCAGCTCCTTTCTGCTTGTTCTCCTGTTCCCTGAATGTGGACAGGCAGGCCTGTGTTTCCCCATCCTGGTACCAGGACCCATCCCCATTTGTACAGTGAACCGAGGGGGGACCCCGAACCAGCACCCTGGTTCAGGTCTCATGGCCTCTTGACTAGATGGGCCAACCCTGGTGCTCACTGAGGTCCCCCTTCCCAGGCATCCTGTATGTTCAGCCACTGCTCTCTATGCAGACCCTTTCAAGTGCAAAAGGTTTTCACTGCTTCAAGAGAAAAATTCCTTAGCTTGACAGTTGAATGAAACTCACCTACCTTCCATGGTTAAGGTTCTTCCCAGTAAACACTGGGAAGGGTTCTACCAATGGCATTGCTCTGATGTCTCTCTTTTTAATTCAGTTGTAAAATGAAAGGGTGAATTGGTAGGTTTCCAAATGCCACAAGGCATTTTAAGACTTGATTTACAAGTGGATTATGAGTTAGATTACTTGGTGCTGCAAATTTCAGCAAACCTAATTCAAAATCATAGTAAGGAGATTATCTCACATAACAAAACAGTCAGGAAAGTGTCAGGGCTGGCGAACTCAACAGTGTCATCAGAGACCTGGGGACTTTTCCAACTTCCGGCTCTGACACCCTCAGCGGAGGGCGCACCAGTTCCCCTCCTGGGCAGATGGCTGTAGGAGCCCCAGAATTATATCCTCGTACCCTGACAACCAGAAGCAGGGAAAAGGCCACCTCCTTCTTGTGTCTCTTCTTGAGTTAAGAAACTCTTCCCAGGATCCCCCTTCCCTGGTATACTTGCCCCCTCATTGGGGTGACATGCCTCTGAATTGGGTCTCATGCTCCTTCTTTTTTTTCTTAATATTTATTTATTTTCCTGCACCGGGTCTTAGTTGTGGCACGTGGGATCTTTAGTTGTGGCGTGTGGGAACTTAGCTGTGGCGTGCATGTGGGATCTAGTTCCCTGACCAGGGACCGAACCCGGGCCCCCTTCATTGGGAGCACTGAGTCTTAACTGCTGGACCACCAGGGACATCCCTCATGCCCCTTCTTAAGCAAATTAATAGCATGGAGGGGATGAATTTTCATGACTGGATTAGACCAATCTAGATCTACTTCCACCCCCTGCCCCTATGGACAAGGGTGGACAAAGGAGGGGAGCATCAATGCTCCCAAGTGGGGCCCCTGCCAAGAAAGGCAGGTGTGTGAGTGGATTTGCGGAGAGCAGCCAGCAGCACCCACTACAACAGGCAAGCGTGTTTTAAGATATGGTAGCCTGTGATATGGTAGACTGTGCAGGAGGAACTTCAAAGCAGACCTGTTGGCCTGGGACCTCTCTGGCTTTAGCCCCTGAAAGCCACCCTGAGGGTGCTGTGAGTCAGTGTGCATGCATGTGTTGGTGGTAGGGGGAGGGATGAGTTCGTAGACCCAGTTCTTAGACCGTCTGCGAGGGAAACAAGCAGCTTGGTGTCCTTCTCAGTCCAGAGCATGAAGAACCATCTGATGACACTGGCAGAGCCTCCTCTCCAGGGAAACATGTTTCTAGAATTTTCTTCCCAAAAGCTTGGAGAGCCTCTCTCTCTGCATCCCACCAATGAATGATGCGGCACTAAAATCAAGGGGCTGCTTCCCCTCCCCTTTTGGGCACTGAATGTAGTAAAACTCACCACCGTGGCCTGGCATTTGGGAAACGAGCCTCCGTCTTAGCTGCCGGGATCCCTGGGGGAAGGGAGAGGAAACAGAAGGCACCCAGTTCATGCCAGGCACTTTGCAAAAGCTTGTTACAGCCTGAAGGGAAAAAACAAAGTCTTTGAGAGGCCGAGTTCGGACACAAGGAAGAGTGGACGTGATGAATGGAAGAAATTTGAATCCCAAATTTATTTTCCCACAGGAGGATCTTAGCTGCTCTGGAAAGCCACCAGAATTCTGGGGTCATAGAGTATTGTCTAAGCTCATGGCTCCGTCCTTATTTTTCTTACAGATCCAGTTTTCCATCAAGGATCTCTTGTCACCAAAATGGAACAAAACAAAACAAAAAAGAATTCTGTTTCTTTAGTGTATTCTACTCAGAGACACAGAGGTTGGCCTTGGCAAATGGGTAGGGAGGTAAACTTGGGGGTGACCGTGAGCCCCAGGTAAGCCAGGGTGGGATCCTGCTGTTCCTGTTGGCGGCCGCACACCCAAGGAGGGCAACTTTCTCTGCACACGCTCACAGAACAATTTCAGATCCTCCCACTATAAATGCAGACATCAGACAACTTAATTCAATACCTAACATAACTCCGGGCCAGGCTAGCAGCCTTGTTGTCTGTCTGGTAACTTAGCTGCACCCAGCCATTGCCTGGTGGGTTTGGACATCTAGCTTCTGAGCGGCTGAGGCAGAGGTCTTACTTCAAGGTGACCCCAGGAAACACCAGTAGACGTGAAACAGAAAAGGGAGGACTGTGAATACAGGTGCAGTGGCCACTGGGGGCAAATGAAGCTGAATCCTGCTGGGGCAGCGCTAGGAAACAGAACACACACATCAGAGTAATCTCACCCAAGGAGGGGAAGCTGGGCGTTTGTATACCCATCGGTTAAGGGCTGCTGGGCGGGAGGTGGTTAATTCCCCCGCACTTTTGTCCCCTGGGGAGTGCGGAGGGTGGAGGTTGGGAGCTGAGAATTCACAGAAGCAGTTACACAAGAGGATAGGAGGGGGCAGGTAGTAGGGGGGTGAGGACAGCCCTGAACTCAAGTGAGTGAGTGCACAGAGCACCTGGGTGACCCGCTTGCTTCTAAGAGGGGGCCAGGCTCGGAGCAAGTGGGATTGGGCGGGGGGCGGGGGGTGATTTTACAATCCACTCAACAGATCATGT
>NW_006789568.1:371810-389401 GCF_000442215.2 Lipotes vexillifer
GGGGGGTGCAGGCAGGTTACCCGGAATCCCGGAGCCCACCCTCCACCTCCCAATCCTAGGATGTCCCTTCCTGAACAGATGCTGGGAGATTGGGAGAGGGTACCCTGGATTGACAGGATCCTTCTCTGGGAAGCCAGCCTCGGGAAGAATAATGCTGACTTCCAGGGTGGGGTGTGGCCATGTTGAGGTCTGTCCTGCAGATCAGGATGAAAGGGACCCGTAGGCATGGCGGAGGGGACCGGGGACCCCGGGGCTGCTGCCTCTGGTCAGCACAGCTCCTCTGACTGAAGATATTTAGCTCCCTTTTCTGGCGTATTGCTTAGGCCCCCGTTTGTTGTAAATGTCAGACAATCTAACCTGAAGTGGCCTGAGCAAAATGAGCATGTATTATAACTCCTGTAAAAGTCAAGAGAGTTCCAGTCCAGACGTGGTTTGTTCCAGAGGTGCCGGCTGCACCCCCAGAGCCCATTTCTCTCCGTCTGCTTTGCCGTGTCAGTTCCATGCTCAGGCAAGCTCTTCCCACAACGTGGCCAGCAAGGTGGCCAGATGGCTACTCCAGCAACAGCCCCCCAGCCCCCCAGCCTCCAAAGTCAAGTCTGGCAGAGAAGGCCTCTGATGGGGCTCTGATTAAGTCCTGTGTCCCTCCCGGAACCTGGGCTCTGCCCAGGGGAATGCAGTGCTCTGACTGGCCAGCCTAGCCCCACACAACCACCTTTGGAACTGAGGGCCAACTCCACAGCAAGTGAGAGGGCTGAGAGCAGGGAAGAGACAAAACAGTAATTTTGGTAACCTTTAACCAAAGGAAATGGGAATGGATGCAAGGCAGCTGAAAACAGCAGATACCTACTCTGGGTAGGTTTGGGCCTGCAACCAGGGCCCTGGTGCTGCCCTTCCACTCCTGCCCCTTTCCCATCCACCCCGACCCCTTCACCAGAATGAATGCCTGAGTAGCCAGGAGCTGAGGATTCACAGCTACTTTGAGCCCCAGACTCCTGGTGGATGGATTCCCCAGGGCAGTGGTGACCTGGGCAGTACTACCCTCCCACCCAGGGAAATGTATAGGCAGTGCTGGTTGTCACAGTAACTAAGGGATACTATGGGCCATTAGTGGTGAAGGCCAGTCCCACACGATAAATAACTATCCCACCCCAAATGTCAATAGCAGCCTCCTTGGCAATCACTGCCATTGGGTTCACCTGTGGACACTCTCCTACACTGGCTTTGCCTTGGGTTTCACAGCACTTGTCATGGACCATAGACCTCACTCTTAAAGAGTGGAAACCACATGCTAAATAGCCACATGCCAAGAGTCCCCCATCACCCTTCATCCTGCTGTGTGCAGTTCTGTTGGTGTGTCCGCCTCTCCCCTCTGTTAGGTTCTGGAGCCAGAGACCAGGTGTTTTTCCTCTCTCGAATCCTTCCCAGAACATAACAGAATCTCATGAATGAACAGGCCTGCCAGCATTGGGACCATTTTTGGATAAGCTGAGATTTGAGTTGGACCATTATATTCAGAGTGGCTTATAAATTGGATCATTGGATTGAACTACAGTTGACCCTTGAACAACTCAGGTTTGAACTGCACGAATCCACTTATACGTGGATATTTTTCAGCAGTAAATACTACAGTACTCCATGGCCATGGTTGGTTGAACCCAAGGATGCAGAGGATGCGCAGATACGGCGATGAGCCAACAATAAATTATACCCCTCTAACCCCCCGTGCTGTTCAAGGGTCAACTGTGTTGTTTTGGGTTTTTTTGAAAATTTAAACTTCTTTATTTTACATTTTACAACTTGGATGTTTTATGTTTTGACGTTTGAAACAAATATGCAAATGATGACTTTTATGGAAAACTACACTTCATAAGCAGTATGCACTCTAGTTATTTGATTGGTGTATGAACAGTCTCCAGGAGGTTGAAAATAGCTAAGATTCAACTGTGTTTTAATTACTGCCAATTTCAAGTGTTAGCTCTGAGAGGTGCTTTGGAAGTTTAGAGCCAGAAAGAAGTGGAACCAAGTATATTTGCGAACACAGTGCAGTAACTAAGGCTGCCCTGGCTGTGAGCTTGGAGACAGTCTGGCTGAGGCTAGGCTTGAGGATTTAGCATCTTCACCAGGCTGGACTCACACCTCGGCTCTGAATGTGGTCTCCAGACGACGGGTTCGTTATTCTTGGGAAAGTCAGGTCTATCCCACTGGAACAATCCATTCAAGAGTGAGAGATGAGAATACAAGAAGGAAAAGGCAGAACCAAGCCCAGAAGGACCCATCTTCCTACAGTGACCGTCTGGTCCACCCAGCTCATTGGTGCCAGGAGTCTAGGACCAGGTGAAAGGTCCTGAGCTTTCCAGACACTACTCTGGTCTCCATTCATCCCACCCCCACCTCCAGAGGACAACCACTCTCCCACTTGCCATGAAGCCTGGTGGGTTACAGGTAGAGTTAGTAACCAGGATCCAGAGAACTGAACTGACAAATCCAGTCATAAAATTCATGTGGAACACCCAAGTACAGCCTCTTCTGCCTCCGGCCTAGGGTCCCAGGCTCAGTACCTTGTCGGGCAGGGAAGTAAACTAGGCCTGCAGCCACTGGTAACCCACTGGAGGAAGGACAGCTCTTCACAATGCTCTTGCAAGTTCTGGCTTTACCGGCAAACTCAGGAAGATCTTATCTCCCCGGGCAACTCCTCCTTTGCATGTGCAGAAACAGCATATATGCTTATAATACGCAAATTATATACGTTATCACACCTCACACAGCCAGTCACGGGTCCCCAGTGAAGTGAGAAGGGATGGAAAAGGAGCCCATCTGAGCATGGGGCTGAATCCCACATCAACACCAAACAGCCAGAATCCCCCCCTCCCCAATGCTGCCCCCTGAGCTGCCATGCCCCTCCCCGCAAGGCCATATCCTTAAGGCAACAGGAGGCTGCAGAGCATGGAACAGTGGCCCCTGGCATTGAGAATAAGGTTACGTGTTTACCTCATGCAAACCAGCTCCCTGGAAACCTGCAGGGGACAAGTGACTCAACACACACATCCCAGAATCCTTGCCGGCTCTTGGCAAATGTGCCTTCCCCCACTGGCTCAGCCACAGCTGCCGGGATGCCATGTGCCTCCTTTCTCTTCTCCCTTCTGTACTGTTCACATGGAGCAGCAAACACAGAAAGACTTTATTCACAGGCTCCAAGGCTCGGCCCTCTATTGAAAGCTTTCCGAATATGCAAATTCCTCAGTATTGGATTCTTCTTTTCAAGGGCTTTAAAGTTGTGTACTCCCACTGTGAACAGTTAAGCAGATCAAGACTTCCCTGGACAGGAGCTTCCTTAAAAATAATTCTTCATGACATTTGTTTTTTCTTAAATTCCATATATATGTGTTAGCATACGGTATTTGTCATTCTCTTTCTGACTTACTTCATTCACTCTGTATGACAGACTCTAGGTCCATCCACCTCATTCCAAATAGCTCAATTTCATTTCTTTTTATGGCTGAGTAATATTCCATTGTATATATGTGCCACATCTTCTTTATCCATTCATCCGATGCTGGACATTTAGGTTGCTTCCGTGTCCTGACTATTATAAATAGAGCTGCAGTTTTGGTACATGACTCTTTTTGAATTATGGTTTTCTCAGGGTATATGCCCAGTAGTGGGATTGCTGGGTCGTATAGTAGTTCTATTTGTAGTTTTTTAAGGAACCTCCATACTGTTCTCCATAGTGGCTGTACCAATTTACATTCCCACCAGCAGTGCAAGAGGATTCCCTTTTCTCCATATCCTCTCCAGCATTTATTGCTTCTAGATTTTTTGATGATGGCCATTCTGACTGGTGTGAGATGGTATCTCATTGTAGTTTTGATTTGCATTTCTCTAATGATTAATGATGTTGAGCATTCTTTCACGTGTTTGTTGGCAGTCTGTCTATCTTCTTTGGAAAAAATGTCATGAAGAACCTAGGGGTAAGACAGGAATAAAGACACAGAACTACTAGAGAATGGACTTGAGGATATGGGGAGGGGGAAGGGTAAGCTGTGACAAAGCGAGAGAGAGGCATGGACATATATACACTACCAAACGTAAGGTAGATAGCTAGTGGGAAGCAGCCACAGAGCACAGGGAGATCAGCTCGGTGCTTTGTGACCAACTAGAGGGGTGGGATAGGGAGGGTGGGAGGGAGGGAGACGCAAGAGGGAAGAGATATGGGAACATATGTATATGTATAACTGATTCACTTTGTTATAAAGCAGAAACTAACACACCATTTATACTCCAATAAAGATGTAAAAATAATAATAATAATTCTTGCATTTAAAGGAGAAACTTCTGAAACTGCCATAAAGCAGAACTTCCAGCTGCGAAGTCAGGCTTGACAAAAAAGGGCCGGAGCCCAGCCTCGCCTCGTTGCGGGTACGCAGGTGGAAAACCCCTACTTGTGCTGTCTGTGCCCCGCTCCCACCTTCGCCTGGCCTCCTTCATTCAGAGCTGCCCTGTGCCCGTGCACACGCTAGTCCTGGGTGACTGGAGACTCAAACCAAGACAGTTGTCGCCCACCAGAAGCTCAAATCCAGGGAGCTGGACGAGCCTCTAAATGAGCCAGCTCTCCTCTCTCCAGAGGCCCTGGGCCTGCCTGCTCCCTTCACCCCTAGAACCAGGAGGTTCTGATCTCAGCCCCTCCTGGACAGAGCAGATCCCCGCTGGCATGACTGTTGCGTCAGTAAGCAGCGGGCATTTCGAGGTTTGCCGTCCTGTCTGGGCTGCTCCACAGCGGCATTCCAAAGACCAGGTCCCTTCCCCTGAGCTTCTGGTTCACCCTCTGTCCAGGTCTCCCTGCAGGACGGGGTACCTCCCTCCTCCCTCAGGCATTGGACAGGGTTCAAGCTGAAATAACTAAGGCAAACAGGATTCCTCTCTCCTGCCACTACCTTTCCCACCCCCTCGCCAAGAGATCCCTTGGTTAAAATGGGACATTTTTTCTCCATTATATAGGATTTCACACCATATATTTGTTACACGCTCTTGTCACTTCTCATGGAAATCGTTCCATGCAATATCTCATTTTAACAGCTGCATGATGTGCCATCACATGACTGTTTCTTTTTTTCTTTTTTAATTTTTATTGGAGTATACTTGCTTTACACTGTTGTGTTAGTTTCTGCTGTACAGCAAAGTGAATCAGCTGTATGTGTACATATGGCCCCTCTTTTTTAGATTTCCTTCCCATTTAGATCACCACAGAGCACTGAGTAGGGTTCCCTGTGCTATACAGTAGGTTCTCATTAGTTATCTATTTTACACATAGTAGTGTATATATGTCATTCCCAATCTCCCAATTCATCCCACCCCCTCTTCCCCGCCTTGGTAACCATAAGTTTGTTCTCTACAACATGATTGTTTCCTTTTTTTTTTATTAAACTTTTTTTTTTTTTTTTTTAATTTAACTTTTGGCTGTGTTGGGTCTTCGTTGCTGCACGTGGGCTTTCTCTAGTTGTGTCGAGCGGGGACTGCTCTTTGTTGCGGTGCGTGGGCTTCTCAGTGTGGTGACTTCCCTTGTTGAAGAGCACGTGATCTAGGTGTGCAGGCTTCAGCAGTTGTGGCACAGGGGCTTAGTTGCTCCGTGGCATATGGGATCTTCCCGGACCAGGGCTTGAACCCGTGTCCCCTGCATTGACAGGCAGACTCCCAACCACTGTGCCACCAGGGAAGCCCCTCCTTTTTTTTTTTTTTAAAGTCTTTATTGAATTCGTTACATATTGCTTCCGTTTTATGTTCTTTGGTTTTTTGGCTGTGAGGCATGTGGGATCTTAGCTCCCCGACCAGGGATCGAACCCACACCCCCCGTATTGGAAGGTGAAGTCCTAACCACTGGACCGCCAGGGAAGTCCCTCCACAACGTGACTGTTTCTTAATTGATCAAATGAGCCTCTGCCGGTTCTGCATAGTGCTGGCTCCCAGTACTTCTCAGTGGACACTGGCTATGATACCCATCAGAGTCATTGATGGGGAAGGGGACCTAGCTCTACATGGCTTAGACATAAGGGAAACAGTGGCTCGTGATCTGTAGAGTCTACAGGTCAGGCAGGCTCTGCGGTGAGCTTAATCCAAAGATCCCATTTCTTTCTTTCTCCCCACTCTGCCTTCCATGAAGTCAGCTTCATACTAAGATTAACTCTCCTTGCGGTTGTGAGATGGCTGCCAACAGCACTTGTTACTGAACCAAACTTAGGTCCACTGGCCTGCACAGTAAAGCCAATCCACTTGCCACCAGGCTGTGGTGAAGGAGAATGCAGCGTTTATTGTAAGGCACCAGACAAGGAGTTGGGGGCAGCTAACGCTCAAAGAATCCGAGCTCCCCAATGGGTTTCATGGAAGCAGTTTTTAAAATTTTTTATTGAAGTGTAGTTGGTTTACAATGTTGTATTAGTTTCTGCTGTACAGCAAAGTGAATGAGTTATACATATACAATATCTACTCTTTTTTCGATTCTTTTCCCATATAGGTCATTACAGAGTATTGAATAGAGTTCCCCTGTGCTATACAGCAGGTCCTTATTAGTTATCTATCTTATATAGAGTAGTGTGTATATGTCAATACCAATCTCCCAATTTATCCCTCCCCCTCCCCAAGAAAGCACTTTTAATGGCAAGGTAAGGGAGGGGAGTCACAGGGTATGCAGTCAGCTCATACACAATTCTCTGATTGGTTGATGGTGAGGTAACAGGGTGGTGTCCCTGGGGTTAACATTATCAATGCTCAGGCTCCAGTAGGTCTGGAGGCTACCTGCCCATATGGTCAACAAGTACTTAACTTCTTCCATTTGGTGGGGGTTTTAGCATCTGTAGAACAACTCAGGAAATGTGCATCAAATACTATTATCTAGGTACTTCAGGGAGAAACTAAAGATTCCGGGATTGCCACATGACTGATTTACTGTTTAAATTCTTACCAGTTCTCCTGGCCCAACTGCTATTTATGGCACTACACATTCACATTCTTTCAGTCATTAGTTCTTGAGCCAGGCTTTTGTAACTGAGGGGAAGCCGACAGCTTTTCTACAAACAAGAGGCAGGCAGAGGACATGGGGGGAAGGGTCTGTCCCAGGAAGGCCCCATGGCCTTAAACACCCAGGACCACGAAGGGTAGCAGAATATGCTACCCCAAAATGTGCCACTTTGGCATAAGGGTTGTTTTGAGCTAAAAACACTTAAAACACAGATGATGCAAGAAGGGCATTCTAATCTCCCCTTTCCTTCCTGAAAATAGGAGATAAAAGCTCCCACATAAAAGAAGTCCTCCCTGTACCAGAAAGAAAGTAGCATTCTTATCATCAAGGACAAAACGTTAAGACTGTGATAATTCTATACAAACAGACCTTGTTAAAATAATTCTTATCTTCCTTTAGCCTCCCCACACAGTTTATTAACTTTTCCACAATTGCCTCTCTTTGTTCAACCTAACATAAAAGCAGGTAGGTTTTGCCATTTCTTGAGATGTTCATTCCCTTATGAAGGCTCCCATGTCATATAAAATTTGTATAAATGTGGATGCTTTTCTCTTGGTAACTGTCTTATGTCAGTTTAAATCTTAGGCCCAGCCGAAAAACCCTGAGAGAGTACAAGGAAAATGTCGCCTCCCCTACAGATACAATGGGTCTTTGTCAACATCCAGAGAAAGTGCCCACAAGCCTGTGCATTTCCCAGCACTCCAAGCAAGAGTCCTATAATTCACTCTAATTGGACCACCTTGGGTCACATGATCCCCAGCAATGGGGAGGGACTGGAGTGTGCTGACTGGCTTAAGCCACCCAGGGCCCACTAGTGAGTTGGGTTGGTTTAGTTTCCCCTAAAGTGACTAGACTGCATGAGGGAAGGCAGATGATCTGAGTGAAAATTGGGTTATTTTAATAAGCAAGCATAGAATGCTGAGGAGGTGATCAACATGCACATTCTCAATATTGGTTTCTTCCTTTTTTAACACGTCGCCTACTGATGGATATATACATTTTCCCAATCTTTCACTTTTATAAACAGTACTACAATGAACGTCCTTAAACATACCTACCCTTTTGCACAGGATTCCTAATACTCTCTTCAAACTTGGGCTACACCTCTCTCTCCACGTTTGGGGCCCCAAGAACAAGCTGCCTGACACCTTTACTGTCATCACCTCCATAGCTTGAGTAATGAAGACAGAAATGAGTCAGGCTGGCTTCTAGGGTTGGGAAAAGTGATGCTTGATTCTCACTGCACAGCGGCCCAATTATGGCCAGGGAGTACTCCCCTAGGGCCAGAAATCCTGGTCAGATACCTTCACTGGTCCACCTGCCATGTGTCTTTAGATTAATTCTGTGAACTACAAAGACTAGCTAGGTCCCTGCCACACACCTGACAAATATTGGTGAGACAGAGGCATAAAAACGCAATGCTCTCTCGTTCAAAAAGTTGAGGCGAAAGAGGGACATATAGTCCATAGCTATAACAAAAAAGTCTTTCTACATACTGATTTAGTTGCACCTCACAAATTTTGGTGTTTTATTTTTACTTCTATTCAATTCAAAATGTTTCCCAATTTCACTTGTGTTGTTTTCATTTGTCCCACAGGTTACTTAGAAAGTGTGTTGCTCAATTCCCATATATTTGAGGAATTTCTAGATATCTTATTATTATTGAATACCTCAGATAGCATACTCTGTGTGTTTTCAATCCTTTGAAATTGATTGAGGCTTGTTTTATGTTTTTTTATACGATCTGATGATCTCTGTTTTTCACATAAAAGTATTTGGTGCGTTGATATAAATAATTATTAACAAGGTTAGATTTCAGTCTACCATCTTGGTTTAGTTTTCTATGTATCCCATCTGTTCTTTTTTTCTATTCATCCCTTCTCTGTCATATTTTGGGTAAGTTGATTATCATTTAGTTTGCCGTTTATTTCATCTGTTAATTTTTTTAGCTAAGCTTCTTGGTATCTGTTCTAGTGTTTTCTTCCTGGAAACTGAAACATTCATTTTAACGTACCCATGTTATTGGACTCAAGCCTGCTTACCACCCTCTGCTTGTTACCTCCTACTTGTGAAATGTCTGTCCCTCACTCACATCATTTCTCCAGTCCTGGGAGCTGTTCATTCATGCATTCATCTCTCAGATACACACTTAATGAGTACCAGGATGTTGCAGGAAGAGGATGCCAAGTCTCAAACAAGGCATAAATAGGAAGGGAGTTGGTTCCTTCCACCACCAGAAGTGATGAGGCAATACAATCATTATCTCTAGCACCAGTGTGAGAGGATGCTGTCACTGTAGAAAATAAGGCCATTATAAGGATGAAGCCAGACGCTCTCTTCGATTATCTCCCAAGCAGTTCCGGTCAGCCAGACCTGAATGTGAACAAGTCGGGCTTCCTGCACAAAATGATTACGCAGGTCCAGGCGGAAGTCATTGAACTGGAAAAGCCAGAAAGATTATGGGCGACTTGGAGCCAATTTTCCACACTAGTGCATCTGAGGATGATTTAAGAGCATCTTGAAATCATAAGACCAGTGCACAAGGCCTTTATGTGTCAGGTTGTGCACAGAGGTGCTTTTTATAAGTACTAAAAAGTTCCCAACATTAGGGCACTGATTAAAATAAAGTATCGTTAATCGTATACATGATACTATTTAGCCTTTTGAAATGAAATGTCAGTCTATAGATGTTGACATGGAAAGATATCCAGAATATGTGGTTCCATGAGAAAAGCAGATATCTGAACACTGTGCACTGTGTGACGCTATCTGTACAAATGGCTTATGGTAGAATAGATCTATGGTAGGAGGCATGGAGTAGGGATTGTGTCTGGTTTTGAATTCTGTCATATTCCAAGACATAATACAGGGATTTATATATACTAGGCCCTCAATTAACATTTGTTGAATATAATAAACACTTTGTTAAAAACCTGGAAGGTTAACCCCCTAGCTGTTAACAGTAGGACGGTGGGTGATAGTTTTTTCTTTTTTATTGTCTTTATTTTCTGTTTTTTCTGCAAGAAATATGCTGAGAAGGGGATTGATCACTGCCTTCAGAATTACACTGTAATGAATACATACATTCCTCTGTAAGCACACACTGGGTTTTCAGGTCCCTGGTGTATGTGTTGATGGCTGAGGGAGCTGGAGGCCAGTGGAGGCTCCAATCAGCTTCAGTGACTACAGATTGTTCTTCTCAAGTTTGCCTCTCAGACAAACTAGTGACTTTCTGATGTTGAACTGTACCAGATCCATGCCCAAAGAGGAAAAAAAAAAAAAAGCTTAAAAACTCAAAGTTCTTAGAATTCTTCTAGAGGATTATAAAGCTGCATGAGGATGTGAGTTTCTGAGTCTCATTCCACTATCCAGAGAATAAAGATAAGCTCATAACTATTGTGTCGGGTGTCAAGTAAACATCAGATGGAAGAAGGGGAGGGATATTTTTGTTGTTTTTAATTTATTTTTGGTTGCATTGGGTCTTTGCTGCCGTGCGCAAGCTTTCTCTAGTTGCGGCGAGCGGGGGCTACTCTTCATTGCAGCGTGTGGGCTTCTCATTGTGGTGGCTTCTCTTGTTGTGGAGTACGGGCTCTAGGTGCGTGAGCTTCAGTAGTTGTGGCACATGGGCTCAGTAATTGTGGCTCGTGGGCTCTAGAGTGCAGGCTCAATAGTTGTGGCGCACGGGCTTAGCTGCTCCACGGCATGTGGGATCTTCCCAGACCAGGGCTCGAACCCATGTACCCTGCGTTGGCAGGGGGGTTCTTAACCACTGCACCACCAGGGAAGCCCCAGAAGGGGAGTTCTGAAAGAATGCAAGTGGGTGAAAATTCTTTCTACCACAGGAATCACAGAAGTGGTGACAAAATGATTATTCTCAAAGACAAATAAAAACTTTCAATTCGATAAAACCCCTGAGCTCCCCAGATTAGAGAATGGCACAGAGTTCAGTATAAGTCCAAGTAAAAACATTTTAAATATTTTATGCGTATCTTTATTTTTATCTTGCCCTGACTAAAAAATTGAGAAAAAAAAAACATTTAAGCTTGCTTGCAAAATACATTAATAAAATATTTTTTTAAGAAGTCACAGAGGACATTAGGAAGAAGAGAGAATTAGCTTAGGAGGAATAATGTGAATAATGTGAAGGAATAATGTGAAGCCAGGGATAAGATTAATACACAAAATGCTTGCCATCAAAGTCCTCCACACTTGCTAGTTATGAGCCACAATTTGACTCTGAGCTTCCTAGCAGTCCATGCAAAGAAAGAAACAAGACCAGCTGTTTTACTCACGATGTCCATTAGGTTAAAAACAAATCAGGGGGCTTCCCTGGTGGCGCAGTGGTTGAGAGTCCGCCTGCCGATGCAGGGGACACGGGTTCTTGCCCTGGTCTGGGAAGATCCCACATGCCGTGGAGCGGCTGGGCCCAAGAGCCATGGCCTCTGAGCCTGCGCGTCCGGAGCCTGTGCTCCGCAACGGGAGAGGCCACAACAGTGAGAGGCCCGCATACCCCCGCCCCCCCCCCAAAAAAAAAACAAATCAGGTGCTTAATTCCAAGACCAGAAAAGAATTTCTTCCATGTGTTTCCATAGTGAACAAGGGGTCCCACTGAACACACAGATCTGGCAATGAAACTCGTGTTTCCATGCACTCACTGAGCCCATCCTTCTGAATCTTTGATCCATCCCTCTGGGCAAGAGAAGTGCTGGCTGGGAATTGGTCTGATCGAGAAATGTTATCATAAGATTAATATTTAGTGGTCACCTCGTTCTATACCAGGCTCCCTGTGGACAATGTTCATGAAGTCACCCACTGTTCATATCCCCCAAACACACTTCCTAGATCTCATCAGCTGGAGACTAAGGGGCTGAGAAAGTGCACAGAATGAGACGTATAGGTACAGGAGCAGGGAGTCCATGGTGAGCACTGGCCCTCAGGTCCACCCCCATGGACACAGCTGGCATTGTATTTGACAGTCTGTAAAGGATGCTCACTCGGAGCCTTGGCTGAGGAATAAGGATGCCTCCTGTGATTACTGACCTTTCATCCACTCTGACCTCGAGGGGCCTGGCAGGTAAAGGGTGCCTGGTTGGTTGAGGTTGGTACATTCACGGTATCCTAGGGGAGGCGCGGTCCCATTCCATTCTCAGAGCCCCTGGCCACTTCTTGGCCAGCACCATTCTACCGTAGGGCTGGATCTGGGGAGATTCAGGCTCAAGCTCTAACTTCATCTGGCCAGGCAGATTTTAAAAGGAGGACCAAGTTGAGTGGCTTCAAGATCACCCCGTCCTTATAGCACAGGTCAGCTGTTGCTTCTTCTCTGCCCTCCCAGACTCTCAGATGTTGACAGAGCCTCACAAAGTCACCTTGAGCCCATGGCCATGGCCATGGCAGCAGGTGCAGACGCCCTCTTTGAGGTTGCAGGTTGAGGCCACATTTTGCCCACATCGTGCTGGGCTAAGGATGCAGACGTGCAGACCCTGCTCAGGCGAGCTTGTCAGCCGCTCCTGGATGCCAAGCAGAGCTGGCTGGTGCCCGCGCTTCACACAGATGTCCTTTCAGTTGTTGCTCCCGGGTCTTCAACCATGTGCCCCTCAGTGGATGGGTAGAGGAGGGATGGAATAGGATGGCTGAAGGGCAGCCTGAGTACAGGTGTCTACTGATGGAGGATTACCTCCCTGCCGCTGCCCCTCACTCAGCCAGTGCAGGTGTGCCCTGGGGGGCTGCCCACTCCTCCTCCTGACACCAGCGAACCATCGTGGGCCCAGCAGGGGTACTGTAGGGGCTTAAGCCAGGGTCTCTGGCTCAGCATCCCCTCCCAGGCTTCTTAACAAACCTTCATTAGACCCCTAGAGTTCAGGGAAAACTGAGATGCTCAACCCCCAGAAGAACACCAGCTGTCACACAGATCTGCACTCACAGTGCCCTTATGGGAACCAGTCCCGGCCAGGTATTCGATGAAGGGGAGCGGAATATGCCTCCCCAAAATGTGCCACTTTGGCGTGTGGATTATTTTGAGGTGAAGGCAATGAAGACCCAGCGAACTTAGGGAAAGCTTTTTACCTTCTCCTCTTGTTTTTTTGGCCACACTATGCGGCATGCAGGATCTTAGTTCCCCAACCAGGGACTGAACCAATGCCTCCTGCTTTGGGAGCGTGGAGTCTTAACCACTGGACTGCCAGGGAAGTCCTTCCTTTCCCTTAACTGCCTAAAAGATTTTAAAAAGGAAGCCTGTAGCAAAAAGACAGCTATTACCAGAGATAACTTTTTTTCTAATCATAGAGACTTACCTGCATGGCAGGGCAAACGTCTGGCTGCCAACCACCTGCTCTTCTCATCTTCCTGTGAACGGCCCTGCTCCCCTCTGGATCCCCAGGCCCCTAACCCTTTCCTCAGCTCAGGATGGCCTGTAAGCCTCCATCGCCCAACTGCCTTTGCATCTCCTGTCTTTGTGGAGCTCTGGTATGCACATAATTAAATTTGTTTTTCTCCTATTAATTTGTTGTCTGTCGATTTAACTACTGAACCAGTCAAAGAACCCAGAATGGAGGAAAGGAATCCTTTTCTTCCCCAACAATGAGGAAATGAAGTCCTAGCACACTGATACCCTGTCTGGTCATCCAGCAGCCAGGACACAGAGGTGAAACGGCTAGGTGGTGCTTTGGGGGGCTCCAAGGAGCTCTGGTCCTTTATGTCTCAGCACAGAAAGAATTCAGTGAGAGGCAAAGTAATAGACAAGAAATGATTTATTAGAATAGGACGCTTGTGAGGGTGAGAGGGTGCCACCCTAAGAACTTAGTGGGCTACAGTTTTATAATCAAAGGAAAAGTGGGGAGGGGGAAAAGACCCCCCTCTTCCTCATTCTTGAGTAGACATCACGCTTCCATCATCAGCTCCTTCTCCAGGTTGGGCAAGGGAGTTTTCTTGTCCCTACATGGTCAAGCCAAGACTGTCGTGGCACTGTGGAAAAACTATTTCAGGTCTCAGTACAATGAGCGTCTTTCACTTTGAAATGTCACCTTTCCATAAATTATTGTGTTTTTATGTGTGCAGAGAGCATGTCCTAGGGATCATTAACTTACTGAGCTCACTGGGCAGGAAGTGGGTCTCATGCCACCATTGTTTTATTGTTTTGGGGCATGTCTCATGCTTCTGTTGCACAGTTTTGTTGCTAAGCAGGCCTGCTTGGTTTTGTGGTTAAGCAAACCTGCTTTCTTGAGTGATCATTAACTTCCAGGGGTCTCCCATACGTTTTGTTTACTTACAATCCCCTAGTGGGATTAAGTATTTAATTACCTAATTTGTCCCTTTACCCTGTCCCTGTCAGAGGGGGCTGCTCCACCATGGGGCCCACAGTTCCTCGTTGGACCCAGGCTTTGAACGTCCTCCCATGCCTCCTCCCACCCCAACCTCATTCCTCTGTGGTCCAGGGGCTCCCCCAATTTCCTTTCCCTCCATGGCCTTCCTCACGTTTAAGATCTTTTTTCCTCTATCTGTCTCACCAGGGAGCCCATAAAGTCTCCCCAGACCCCACCTTCCTCACAGCTCCCAAAACAATTGTCTTGGGGAGAAAAGAGAGTGTGGAAGGACAAAAGAGAGGAAAGAAAGAGGGAAGGAAGAGTGATGATAAAGGAGAAAAGGAAACGGTGGGGACACGGGAAAGGGGGAGCGGAAGGAAGGGAGGGGAGGGGAAGGAAGAAAAGGAGAATAGGATGAAAGAGAGGGAGAAGAGAGGCGAAAGAAAGCACCGGCAACTCAACCAAGACTACTCCTTGTTTTCCAAATCAGCACTTTTCTGTCACTCTTCCTCCCAAGTTCTGCTTGAGTGAACATGAGGAAGCAAACTGTTTCAGAAATCCCAGTTTCACTTTACATCTCCATTGATAAACCAGAGAAACAAGAAAAAGCCTGGTTGTTTTATGATTTTTAGGGCATGGACAGAGGGGGGGAAGAAATATCCTTGGCATCCTGCCTCTTTCCTAAGGTCTTTGTAATTTCGTGTTAATTTACTACCTGAACCTTTGCCATGTAAATAATACAGGTAAAGATAAACTTCACTGGCCCTGGACTCTGACCTTTGTTTAACGCCCCACCCCCTGTCTGATCTATCCTCCAACCCACCACTGGAAAGTTTGGTATTGTTACCTGGAAATTTAGAGCCAGAGAATAAATAGCTGGAGAGGCAGAGCGTGTTGGTTTTAGACAAGCCTCATGAGAAAGTACAAAAACACCAGCACAGGGACTTCCCTGGTAGTCCAGTGGTTAAGACTCTGCACTTCCAATGCAGAGGGCCCGGGGTTCGATCCCCCATGCCGTGCAGTGCAGCCAAAAAAAAACAAAACAAAAACACCAGCACCTCTGAGAGTTCCTCTCTAATCAGCTGATAAGTTTTCCTCTCTTCCTCAGAAAGGTAACCAAATGGGGCCAATTCCTTTTCCACTTACCGGGTAGGGCTCCCAGCCACTCTGCCGCCCTCCCAGCTTATGCCCACCCAAGCTGTGCTTTGCAGGCACCACACTGCACCGTTTACTTAGACAAGAATAATTTAAACAAGTGATTTAATCCCTCTTACTCCCTATTGTTGAGCACGCCTGTATTTATTTCTCTTCTTGTTGGAATGTTTCCTCTAACGGTGCTTTCAAAGAGGGGCTGTATGTGATAAAGGCGTTATCTCCTGTATATGCCTGATAATTTAGCAAAATCTAGCTTCAAAGTTCTTTCTCTTTGATACTTTAAAAATATTATTCAACTATCTTTTTTTTTTTTTTTTTTGGCTGCACCACGCAGCATGTAGAATCCTAGCTCCCCAGCCAGGGATAGAACCTGTGCCCCCTGCAGCGGAAGTGCAGGGTCTTAACCATTGGACCGCCAGGACAGTCCCTATCTTCTTAAATCCGGTGTTACTATTAAGAAATCTGAAGTCAGCTGAATTTTGTTCCTTCCTCAGCCCTCTGCTATCCAGCTGCCTGGAACACAGAGGTAATGACTGGAGCTTTAGCTGCGAGTTTGAATCATGAAGAAGAGATGGGGGAATAGTGATCTGGAATGCAACCTGAGTCTTCAAAGACCTAGTAGAACAGGGCTACTGCATCAGCCATGAACTGTCCACCTCCAAACTTCTACAAGAGAGAAAAATAAACTTTCATTGTGTTTATGCCACTGTTATTTGTAGTCTGTGTCATTAGCAGCTGAAATGAATCCTAATTCATGTATTGATTAAATCTGTACTGGCTTATACTTTCCAGAAATCTGATTAAACTAATAGCTTTCATTGTTTTCTTATAACAAAGGTGTCCCATTTATTTTATACAGTTAGAAAATACAGATGAGCAAAAAGGACAAAATAAAAATTACCTGTCATTCTTACTATCTGGAGATGAGTATGACTACTTTTCGAATATATTCTTCTGGACACAGACACACACACACACACACACACACACACACACACACACATTGTTTTAATTTTAGAAGATTAGGATCATCTGGAAAGGACTTCTGTTTCTCTCCCACACACAACACAACCCAACCACCTGCGGCCTCCAGGAAGGTAGGGTGGGGAAGGGCATGTCTCATAGTTTTTAGGTTTGTTTCTCAGTCCTCTTCAACCTCCTTCTTGCTTCCATGGCATCTTCAGGATTGTATTCACGGGAATGGGCCAGCATCTCAAGCACATTACCATAGTGTCAGCCCTGCATTATTTTTTTCATTGCACCAATCACCGTCTGAAGCTGTTATTTATGAATTTACTTGTTTCTTGTCTTTCTCTCCCAGCCTCCAATAGACCGTCAGCTCCACAAAGGTAGGAACCTGGCCTGTTCACAGCTGTCTTCCCAGCACCGGCACAGTGCATGGTAGAGATGTTCAATAAATACAGATTGGTTGACTGAATCACTGAGCTGGTGCTGGAACCCAACCTGACTCCAGCCCAGGGCTTCTAGCTCCATATCTTGTGTTTTTCCCACCCAAGCCCCTGGATATCCATCATGGGCAGAGATGGTATAGAGAGGCACAACAAAGCCCACAACAAAGATATGGGGTCCTTCCCCCCAACATTGGCTATACCACTGTAGGATGATCAGACTTAGGGCAGAGCTGCTTGGATATGTTTGAATCCCCACTGCTTGCACACAGGAGGTGCTCAAAAAAGGTTTGCTTTATTGAATGGACATACAAACTCTCCAGGAGGAGATGTTTCAACATAATTACAGGGGGCAGGAAACAGAGTAACTACAAGAGCAGATTGTGGGTTATACGGTGAAGGAGATAGCGGAGTATTAACAAGTTATTGACCCAAAGGGGACTTTGGTCTATACCGAGTAATAGAGGAGAGGTTAAGAGCATTGACCAGTGCTGCCCAATGCCCTAGCCACTCACTTCATGTGGTTATTTATACTTAATTGAAATGAAATAAAATCTAAATCTTGCACTAGCCAGATTTCAAGTGCTCCATAATAGCCACATACGGCTAGTGGCTACTGCACTGGACAGTGCAGATAATATAAAACACTTCCATCACCACCAAATGTTCTATTGGACGAAGCTGACTTAGACCCTTAGAACGAAAGGAAACGCATTCCTG